>NW_009725003.1:0-245 GCF_000703405.1 Apaloderma vittatum
CCGGAGCACGGGGAGCGCTCTGACACCAGGTTGTTCCTGTAACCGAATTCCTCGTTGTCGGGGAGAACTTTGCGAGCGCGGGCGTCCTCTGTGCTGGGGATGCCTCGTGCCCTCTCGGCAGAGCCGGTGCAGAGCTGCTGCCCGCGGGATCCTCCCGCCAGTCCCATTCACCAGTTACCTCTACCGGCAGAATTACTCTTTTATAATTTTTTATTTATGTTTTCCTCTCCGGCGGTGTTACAACT
>NW_009725003.1:370-1526 GCF_000703405.1 Apaloderma vittatum
CGTCCTGCCGTATCGGTCAGGTTTTAGAGCACTGCTGAGGGCCCTGAAGTAGGTATTGCAGTGGTTTTCAGTGGGCTTCTAATTAGAAAAGCACTGGACTAATAGGATGAGCTATAATTAGCAAGACCTGCCCTCTGGATAGCTAATCAGGGACCAGAACGCAGCTGCATTTCCATGTGTTGGGTTTCTATATCGGCACTTCTGTAGCAATTTGTTGAAGCTATTGGAAGAGTTTGAGGTGTTTAAAATACTTAACCAGGTACGACGGACAGGGCACAACCTCCCTGCCCCTGGGACAGGGTGACCTCTGAGCTCGCTGGAGTTTGGTCAAGGAGGGGACAGTTTGATCCTTGGGCGGGTGTCAGAGGGGTGACCCCTTTTCCCCTGCCCAGAGAGAAGGACCAGAGGTGGCTGAGCTGTTGTCCAGCCTTGTGGACGAAAGAAAAATAACTCTGCAACTTTTCTGAGGAGGGAAGTGACTCAGTTCTTGGTGGCTTAGCAGAAATAAGAGACCGAGCTTCCAAGGAGTCATCTTGGCAGCCAGCGTGCATCAATTACTGCGCTCCACCTCCGTGCCCCGAGAGCCGGCACCGGGGTCCCGGCAGTGCCTGCTGCCCAAACCGGGGCTGCCCAGCGAGGGGTCGCTTGGGGCCGTGCGAGCGCGGGCGGTGAGAAGGGGCCTGGCTCCAGCAGCACGGCAGAACTGGGTGGGTTTTCTAACTGACCAGCCGGTGCTGGCTGTGGGTTCCTTCCTTCTGTGTTTTCATAAAGAGAGAGGAGGAAGGTTTGGGTGTCACATGCTGTACGTACAGGCTCGTGAAAGGGTTTTTGTAAAGCCGTAAGCGAGCGTCGGCCAGCAGAACTTTTTCTGGAGTAAGCAGCAGATAAACACGTGAGCGTGTTCATTCAGAATTATTTTGATGTACTGTCCTATGGGACAAAAACTCTGACTCGTTGAACAAACTAAAAGCAGTGAGTTTCCTTCTGAAGATGTGTCTTCAAGCAGTGTTCTCTTGCACACGTGCGTGGACCTGTCCTGCTTTTGTTCAAGAAGAAAAATGGGGAGGTGGCACGGCAACTGCTGTGGGACTTGCCCGGAGCAAGCTCCTGTGGCACCGGCCACCGGGACACGTGGATCTTGCAGGTCTCTCCCTCC
>NW_009725003.1:1586-9901 GCF_000703405.1 Apaloderma vittatum
CAATCGGTCCCTCCTAGGGGGTTAGCATGGAGGGGGTAAGAAAAGCAGTTAAGTTTAAAATCTTTTTGCACGTGCTTTTGCTTTTATTCCATTCAAAGACAAGCCCGGCTTGCAGTTCTTCTCCTTAAAATAATCGGGTGCAGCCTTGTCTTCCGAGCGGGTGCCAGTGGTGGAGGCGGCGGGCTTGTCGCCCGGTGTTCTAATGGGCTTGTCTCTTCCCGCAGGATCCTCGCCGCCGCTGCTTTCAGCCCCTCGGCCCGGTCAGGATCCCACCTGGAACCCATGAACTTCGCTGACAGGTAGGAGCTGTGGAGAAGACCTGGGACGTCGCACAGACACCCCCTCTCCCACCTGTTCGTGCTGAAACGGGGCAGGTGGGCTGGGAGGGTGGAGTTGGTGTTTGGTCTTTTGCTCCTTCAGCTCCTGCCTTGTCCAGGAGGAGAAGGAAGAGCTGTAGAGGAGCTCTGAGATTAAACTCGGATCAGAATTTAGTTCCTGTGCCTTAACCAAAGGCGTGACCTGTCACTTGGCAGTTAACCCTCGCTTCGAAGGAGGTAACTCTCCCTCGTTTGCTAAGGGACGGAGAAGTTTCGCTTCCCTTTAACCGGGCGGGCACCACAGCTGCGCAGTGTTGTCGGTCTGGGACGAGAGGTGAAGCAAAAGCAGAAATGCCTCCCTTGAGACTTGCTGTATGTTTTGATCATTTGTGTGACCCCCAGAAGGAATATTGTGAATGGAAATGAAATTTCTGGAGGTAGCCCGTGGCTCTGGCGGTGCTCAGTGGCGCAGCTCACGTGAAGCTCCCCTCTTGGGCTGGCCTTGCTGTAATGGGGCTCACCTGCCCCGCTGCCTCGTCACGTGAAGCATTTTATAAGTCGCACTTTTAGGATTTGTCCAGTGTTCTGTTTGGTTTTTTCTCCAAAGAGTGTATTGCTGAGTCTGAGGTGATCAGTGTTAAGTTTTTCTGGTCTTTGCTTTTTCTTCCAGTGTCATTTTTCCTGGTGTAGGTGTTCCTGTCTCTGCTCATGGATTTACTCATTTGCTTTACAATGTTTTACCAGAGTCAGATTCAGAACTAACATCATGCAAGCCATGTGCAACACAGATTTAACTACTTTTTGGCTATTTATTGTGTGACTTCCCAAATCTGGCAAAATAGTGCCACCTTTCATGAGACCAAAATCATAAAAAACCCTTTTAATGACATCAAAGGTGAAGGGGTAGGCGTAACGGTGAGAGTATCACACGTAGGCATCTTCACCATAGGCGTGGAAATTTCTTACTCTGTTCTTTTCTGAGTGAATTATCGCCACGAAACACCTGAAGAACACAGCTCTGTGCGCTTGTGGAGCAGTGCCCTTAAATATTCTTTGGCCAATTCAACTTGTTATCCAAATGCTGCGTTTGGAACCATAATCGAAAGTGATGTTTAAGGGCTGTCCTGCACGGAGGAGTCTCCTCGGTTTTTTTTTTGGTAGTACAAAGCCCAGACACAGCCATGAGCAGACTTCCTGCCCGGTAGTTTCTAGACAAAAATAGATCCATAAAACTTGGGAAAGAATTCAGGTCAAAGAAATCCCTCGTGTAGTGGCTGTAAGGAGAACTCTCTAAAAACTCCGCTTTAAACCTGAGGTGGCAGACCTTGGAGTTAATACAATTTTCACGTTCTCTTTTAAGGAGTCAGAATATCGATTGGTAAAGAAGAAAATTCTGCAGTTGTTTAAATCTTTCTTTGTATCCGCTTACACCGAGTCCTGTTCTGAGGCTGGATTGAATATTTTGGATGGAAGGTGTATGGGGGGGGAGCGATGCTGAGGCCGGTTTGGATGGTGCGTGCGCGCCGAGAGCCACCCCGAAGTTTTTAAAATGCAGAAAACCCAAGGAATTGCCTGTCTTATGATATGCACAGCATGTGGTGCGGGAAAACCTGATTGTTGTTGTGACTGAGTATTTAAAGATGCTAATTTTGCTGCTCCTCAATTAAAAGAAGTGAAGCAAGCTCAATCCTCCTCTGATAAGGAGCGTTCGTTAAATGGGGAGGGGGGTGGAAGAAGGGGAGAGGGTGTGATTGCAATCCGCACTTAACGGTTACATCTGCCCCCATCGAATAAGAGTTGCGATCGAGTTGTAGTCCTTTGAGTGGAGGGTTTATTTTTGAATCCAGGTACACACTGGGTGAAGAGATTTCAATGATCGGTCAATGTCCCTGCGGACCCATGTCCCGTACCTTGAGGAAAGGCAGCGTCGGTCTCGCCGGGGCGGCGTCGCGCCGCGCGCTTCTCATCCGAGCTGGCGTCTTTTTAACCAAGCGACTTGGATTTCGTTCTCATTCGGCTGCCTCGGCTCTGAAGGTGGCTGAATCCCTCCCGGCAGCCTCGGGGGTGACGATGAACTGAGTCGGTCCCGAGCCTGAAAACCAGGGCTGCGGCTCCGTGGCAGGGAGCGTGCGAGGGGCAGAGCCGGCCGGGCTGTGTCCTTGTGGCAGGGCTGAGCAGGGAGGGTGGTGGGTTTGTGTGTTGGTTTTTTTTCAGGCTGGATGCTCCGAGCAAAGAATAGCGACAGCAGCAGAAGGTATTTAGGAGAGAAAACCTGATGTTTTTATGTGTTTTTTCGCTGAGATCACTTTGCTAGCGAACGCTTCTCTGAAGTTCTTACCAGAATTTTGCAAATCACCACATTAGTGTTTCCGGGCAGTAGCTGTTTTCCATTTAGGCAGCTGCATGTGTCCTATAGCTTGTGTGGCACCCTGAGCTTTCTGTTGAGGATTGTGAGCACTTGTCGCTTTGCTCGAGAGCCCTGAGGTAGTAGTTAGACTCCAGCCTACTAAGTGGAGCCAGACTCAGCCGTAGTAGGGATTATTTTTTCTGAAGGTGAGTTGACCCAAGTACTGTGGAAAGCAGAAGGGTGGTTCCTAGTGCGAGTGGGACTTCAGCTCCCAAAGTCCCGTTTCTGGCCAAATACCGAACTTCGTGTTTGTGGTGCTCCCAGCTCGGCTTCAGCGCCTTCCTACAAATGTTTATCTGCTCATTTTGGTAAATATTTAGTCAAGCCCAGGCTGAACGGCTTCCTACTGCGCTGTGATGCCTGTGAGCGGTGGCAGCGTGGGCACGGCGCGTGTCTCAGCGCCCGGTCGGGGCCGTGGAGAGAAAAGCAGCTCCTGCCGGGCTGGAGGTGCCGGAGGAGCCGCTGCAGCTGCCCCCAAGGAGGCCGGGAGCGGCCGTGGGGACACCCGGGTGGGTTTGACATTCTGGTCCCCACGCCTGGGCTGGCGTCCCTGAAGTGATGCTTTTTCCGGCTGCGCAAAACTTTCTGCTGCCTCCAGGTGCCCGATGGCCCTGGCAGGGAGTGAACTCCTGTGGGCTCCCTCTGCCTTTTCATCGCAAGTGCTGAACAGTCCCAAGCTCGTGTGTCTTTTGAATTATTTTATTATTTTTCCCCTTGAACGCTTAAAGGACGGGGGAAATGCTGGGGGTAGGAGGCAGGGAGGGCGGCCGAGCACACCCGGCTGAGCAGCGTGGGAGCCCGGCGAGGGAAGGGTTAAGCGCTGCCATTTTGTTATGTAACACCCTTAATGGACATATCAGTGAATGGCACCAAAATGGCAGGGCTTAACCCTTGGTGGGCTGCGGGGCTCAGAGCAGGTGCCCTCCTCCCCTTCCTCCTCCTCCTCCCTCGCGCTGAAGAAGGCTCCTGCACTTGGAGCGCTTGTGAGGTCACGGGCTGGGGAGAGAACGGCCGAAAGAGCAAACTGATCACCCCACCTCTGGGGTTTTTTTGTTGCCTTCAGCAGGGAAGCGATGGAGTTTTGGTTGCCCAGTTGAATTCAGATGCGGGATGATTTCTTTTTTTAATTATTATTATCTTTTTCAACTTGCAGAACAACCAGCGTTCGTGTCCTATTGCTGGTGCATTAGCTTAGCCTTTAACAAAATACCTAGTTCTTACTTCGGCTTTCTGAAGTTTTATTTTCCTAAATATCTACATGGTAAGGTCATGAATGTGTGTGTGTGCTGAGGCGTGTTTACACGCAGGCACACGTGAACACACACGGACACACACAAACGTTTTCATGGCTTTTTCCAGGACACCTCGCTGAGGCTCCGTGACCCGCGGGGTGGGCAGAGCAGCCCGCCGGCGGCAGAGCCAGGAGATCAGCTCAGTGGAAGCAGCAGCTTCCCATCAGCACTTTTTTACACCCTGCGACGAGAAATCAATCTCTGGGCACCGCGACGAGGGTGCGGGCAGGGGCTGCGCTCGCAGGGTGTCAGTCGGCGAGTGTTTGATTTTCCGCCTTCGGAAAATACTCACAGAGCGGCATCGAGTGTGTCCTGACTCCCCGCTTCCTCCGTGGTAACCACGTATTTTTCTTTTTTTCACTTCTTTTTGGTCTTTATTTTTTTTGCCCCTCTCTTTGACTGTAAAAGTTTCCAGATGATGCCGGGGAAGAGGGTTGTTGATCTTTGCTTTTGGCTCCCCAAAAGAGCGAGTATCACAGAGCTGCCTGGGTCAGCGGGCGGCTGCACATGGGCCCAGCTCCGCCGCCGGGGCTCCCCAGCGCCGCCGATGGTTCTAGCCCAGCGTCTGGATGTGATTTTAACTCGGGTCCTTTTAACTTCGAACCACCAAGCTGCGCTAAACAGCGCAAAGTAAGCGGAACTGCTTCTCTGCGAAGGAATTACTTGGAGTTTGCACGAGGAAGTTATAAATCATGAATGAGAGAGGAGTGATACGGATAACTCCGACCGGGATGTGGGGAAAAGTGGAAGTGTACGTTACAAACAGCAAGCAGAGTGTGCCGCTGCCTTTTTTTCCTTTTTCTTTCTTAATTGTGGTTTCATCTTCAACAGTGTGCCCAGGTGGCCAAGAAGGCCAACAACATCCTGGCCTGGATCAGAAATGGTGTGACCAGCAGGAGGAGGGAGGTGATCATGCCCCTGTACTCGGCACTCGTGAGACCTCACCTCGAGTCCTGTGTCCAGTTTTGGTCACCACAGTACAAGAAGGACATGGAGGTGCTGGAGCGGGTGCAGAGAAGGGCAACAAGGCTTGTGAGAGGTCTGGAAAACATGCCCTGTGAAGAGCGGCTGAGGGAGCTGGGTTTGTTTAGTCTGGAGAAGAGGAGGCTGAGAGGAGACCTTATTGCCCTCTACAACTACCTAAAAGGAGGCTGTAGTGAGGCTGGTGCTGGTCTCTTCTCTCTAATTCCTAATGACAGGACAAGGGGAAATGGCCTCAAGTTGCGTCCGGGTAAGTTTAGATTGGATATTCGGAGGAAGTTCTTTACTGAACGAGTGGTGAGGCACTGGAACAGGCTGGCCGGGGGGGGGGGGGCGTCACCAACCCTGGAGGTGTTTAAAAAAACAGTAGATCTAGCACTTGAGGCTGTGGTGCAGTGGTTGGGTGTGCTGGGATGAAGGTTGGACTAGATGATCTTCAGAGGTCCCTTCCAACCCCTGACACTCTGTGATTCTGTGATTAATTCTGTGTTCTCGGAGCGCTTGTGCAGCAGCCCTGTTTCCCTGGTCGTGCCCCGGTCAGGCTGCCGCCGGGTGAGCTGGGCACGGCTCCTCGGATTTATTCTGCTGAGCTGCGCACCTGGAAAAACCAGCATAAAATCATTCATTTCCCAAGTCTTAAACTGGAACTTGGTGAGTTTTTTCCTCTTCTGTAGCGTTACCCTGCAGCACCAAAGGCTCTGGGAGCAGGTGGTTGCTGCAGCATCCCCAGCCCTTTGCTGCGTGTCGCGGTGTCCTGTACGTCCCTGTGGCCGAGTGAAACCACGTTTGCCTCCTGGTCTTGCTGCTCCACTCTTTGGAGGGAGAGAGGGAGGGTTTGAAAGATGGCAGGACGGCTCTTTAGACCCTTTTTCTCATGGCAAGCAGACAGGTGGCATCACAAGAATACAGGATGAGTTAGCATCAAATGGGTTGGGAGCTGGGGAGCTTTGGGTTTTCCCTGGTGGTGGTGTGCTCAGCGGGCTCAGAGCTGCGTGGAGGAATTTCTCCCAAGGCGTTGGGGTGACCAGTGTGGCATTCTGCAGGCTGAGGGGCTCGCTGAGTTTTCCCTGGGATCCTGAACTGGAGTTGATGGCAGGAGTTAATGTGTTACAGCAGTAGGGCTGACAACCCAGCATTTGCTGCTCCGCCCCGAGCTATGCCATTCCTTGTAATAAAAAGCAGAACCGTCCATAAAACTTCACATTTATGGTGTAATTCTTACTTTCTCTTCCTTCTTTCAAATAAAAGGTAAAGTCAAGTCGATCCCATCCCTGCTGGTGCAGGGCTCTGCAGGTGCCCTCTTCCTCCTCCTGTCGTGTCTCTGCTGGAAAGAGGCAGAACAGCCTTTTTAAGGAAATTCTTCTCATGGTCCTCCCCTTCTCTTGGTGCCACATTCGTTTTCTTCAGGGTCCTGCTCCATCTGCATCCACGTTAGCAAACTTGTTTCTTGGTACCGTTCCCTGAAGGGGTTAAAACTCTTTTAGGGAGCTTGGGTTTGGGCCTCCTCTACCATAAATGTGATTTAATCACTGTTATGGCAGGGGAACTGCGCAACCAGATCTCTCTATTGCAGCGAGCCCGCACTTGCAATCCCCAGATTTAGCTGTAAAAATCTCAGTGCAATCTCGTCCCAAGGTCTTTCCAGTAACGCGGATCCTCACGACGGGCGGTTTCGATTGTGCCGCGAACCCCGTCCTCCTCTCTGGCAATCCCTGGCCCCGGCTGCCGCCTCCCAGCCTGCGTTGTCGCAACAGGACACTGTGAATTTTGAACAAAAACATAGATTGAATTTTGGTTTGCAGCAAGGACCGTTCCTCAAAGGAAAGCAGAGGTGTTGCTGTTTGACCGAGGAGGGAGCGCGCTGGGAAGCCAAGGCTGTTCCAAAGTAGAGTTTGGTGCCAGAGGCCGCCAAAGAGCGATGGAGAAAAGGCGGCTGCCAGGTCATGAAAGGATTGCAGGGTGTGAGACCTTGAGAGTTTGTAGCAGGAGAGGGGCTTTTTTGGAAAGGTGCCTGGTGCATTTTCATCAGGGTTGGTCATCGTTCCGTCTGACCTTTGAGAAGTCACCTTTGTGACCTGAGGTGGGCTGGCTTGGTTAGCTCGGAGGAGTGTCTGGTGCACATGAGCTGTCTTCACGGTCAGATTTTGACTGTGTTACTTTTGAAAATAAAAGTTAATGTGGGATTTAGGTCCTTTCCATCGCTTGTAAAGTGAACGCAGGTAAGCGGGTTCACCCTGGGTGCGCGGTTCCGCCTGTGACGTGGTGTGAAATGTCCCGGCCCAGCTCGGGATGCTGCCTGTCCTCATCCCACCCAAAACTGGAGGAAAAAAAATGAGTGAGTAGAAACCCAGCATCGCGTAAACACTCTTAAAATTTGGAGCCCGGGGTGCGGCGGCAACTCTCGAGTCAGCACGGGCGGCTGGAGCTGCTGCTTCTCACCCCTGCCGGGCTGGAGACGAGGGAAATGCTGAAACTAAACCCAGCTCAGGGTTTGAGGAGGTTTCCTACTGACTAAGCAGTCTCACTTCAGGAAAGTCGCTGGGATTAACAACACCTCTCGGTGTCCATAGGTGGGACGAGAGCTGGCGGGTCCTTTGTTCCAGCCCTGGGTTTGCAGCGAGTTAATTGGGGACAAGAGCTGCGATGCCCGGGCGGGCAGGCAGCGGCTCCCGAGCGGGGCTGTCAGCAGAGATGCTCAGCGCCAGGTACCAGGGTGGGTAAAAGCAGAGCAGGCGTTGGAGCAGGCTGTCAGCCGGGGGACGCTGAGCTGCGCCGAAAAGCTCCGCGCCGCTGGCTGCCTGCCTGGACTGTCTGCTCTTTCATAAACGCCGAAATGAACCCAGCCTTTCTGTAAAACACACCTTTCTCCCATTAGAGCAAGTTCAAGCGTGGTCACGCTGTAAATGCAGATCAGCCCAGGGGAAGCATTTTGTGTATTGACTGTGATTCTGATTTTCCCTCCTTAAAAATATATATATATTTTTCATCTGACACCGTGCAGAGAAGCTTGTGGTCACTTGTGTGGGGCTCAAACTATCAAGATGGCAATTTCACATAATGCTTATGTGACATGGTTGAATAACGGGGCGGTGGGGGTGAGCAGAGGTTAATTATGTTGCGTAATTATGTTAATCTCTCGCTGCTAAAAACATTTCAAAGACTTTGTCCGAAACTATTGTGTGTTGGCCTTCCTCCTGAGATCCATTTGAAAAGGAGGAGGGGAGAGAAAAATCTGGGATGGGAGGAATGCTTTAAATAAATAAATAAATAGGTTAATTGATTTAATGAAGGGGAGGGGGGGAGCGTATTTCTCTTCTC
>NW_009725004.1:0-4646 GCF_000703405.1 Apaloderma vittatum
TGTGAATGGCGCAGTTCTTTTTCCCCATTTTTAAATACTTTATCACAGAGGCGTTCCTCTTCTATAGCTTTACTGATAGGCTCAGCCTTGGTGCAGCAGCGGGTCTCTCCTTGGAGCCGGCTGGCTCTATCAAACCCGGGAAGCTTCTAGCAGCTTCTTGCAGAAGCCACCCTGAAGCTCCCCCCCTGCCACCACCAAAATCCGGCTGGGCCAACCCAATACACCCAGGTACAGGACCTTGCACTTGGCCTTGTTGAACTTCTTGAGGTTTGCACAGGCCCACCTTTCCAGCGTGTCAAGGTCCTTCTGGATGGTATCCCTTCCCTCCAGCATGTTGACCACACCACACAACTTAGTGCTTTGAGTGTTAACAGTAGTTCATGCAAAAAGCACTGGATTAACTCTATTATATCCACAATAATGGAGAAAAATACATGCATACTGAATATCATTGCCAGTAATTCTAATGGTGCATAGTACATTATTTGTTGTTTCATGGGTTATTCTTAAAACACAAGTTACAGTATAGATAACAAAAGCTCAAATTGTCTGAAGATAGCAGTATAGGTAGCATTACATTCACTGACAAAGAACTGATGAAACACTAATATTGTATTAAACAGAAGAATGAATCTTTTTTCTCCATTTGGGGAATCTATAATAAGCTTTCTTGCTATTTCCATTCCAACATAATTTTCTACAACCTGGATTGGCTCTGGCATTGTTATATTTGAATGTCTCTCTACTGCTGTTCCATGGCCTTACTAATCCATCATTTATTTGGCCTAATATTTCAGATGTTAGATATAAGCAGTGATACTCGTCTTGGCTATCAAAATAAATGGATTTGGAAGAGTCGCTCAGAATGCTTTGGCAATGGCTCTGTCCACCTCTTGAAGAGCAACCTGATGGAACTACCTTCTGTCTCATTTAACTGCTCCCTTCATTGTCCCCTCCCTCCGTAGTTGTTACAGAAATATAGAAAAAGATATGTTTTACAGACACACAAACCACTCCTTAGCTGCTAGATAAAGAACTCTTTTCTCCCTTCAGATAAATTGTAATAAAAGTGGCAAGTCCTGCTAAAGAATGCAAGTCACTACCTTGAAGTACACAATAGCATACATCTGAAAAATATTTCTCTTACTGTACTATTGAAAGCATTTTTGTCATGGATTCATCACAAAACTGTGGAAATTGATCTGGATTATTTTCTTCAGCCTATAAAGGACTTGTGTTTGGAAATTACAAGTTCTATAGGCTGTTATTAAGCTGAAGACTATAGAATAAGAGAAGAAGCAATTATTTCATTACTGAAATACACAGATATAATTGCCATAATTTTCTGCAGGCTGAACCAAGTGTTATGCTTGTATGGATTGCACTGTGTCATTCAGGAGGAGAAGGCCAATGTAAAATTAGGTTATAACTTCCCATTATGGGGAGATTAAAATTCCCTGGCCATTAATTCACATAAATTTTTATTGTAAAAGAAAATAAAGACCCAGGTGATAGTTGTTCCATCTTTTTTGCAAAGCAAGCTGGTTCATACAAATCATTTATGAAGGGATGGACTGAAATCAACTGTACAATGTAATTTTTTGCTGCTGAGGTCTTCTCTGAAGCCTGTTACTGCCTGCTCTGGTCAAAGGAAAAATACCAGAGGTCACTGAAGATAGTTAAAATATATAGAAATAGTGTGATGAAGATATAATGATTTTGCTAGACTTGGGAAAAATGTA
This sequence comes from Apaloderma vittatum, assembly GCF_000703405.1. NCBI lineage: Eukaryota > Metazoa > Chordata > Aves > Trogoniformes > Trogonidae > Apaloderma > Apaloderma vittatum. Next base: position 1,743 of record NW_009725004.1, read on the forward strand.
ATTAACAATACTCAGGGCATACTCTAAGCTTATCAAAGGGACTGAGCTTGCATATGAAGGAGAAAGCTGAAATAACCATTCCAAATACAAACTAAACCATGAAAATGGAGCTTGAGGTCTGGGCCAGACTCTCTCTTAAGAATATGGTATCCCAAATGAACAATGCAGTCATAAAAAAACTAAAAACATTTGGGATATTCAGAGTAGACAGGAAAACAAAATGTATAGTGATGACATTTTGATGGTCTCACATTTTATGGACCTTGAACACTACTTCCTTGATTTACACTTTTTTTTTTAAATGTGGAGGTATGGAATCTGATGGAAAACAATAAAGACAGTGTTAGAATGCAGCTCCTTCTGTGTCAGAGAGGAGAAAATATTAATCAGAGCTACATAATAACTGCAAACAGCTGAGAATACCCATATAGTTGAGTAGCAGAGCTTTCCGTGCAACATCAGAGGCATATTGAAATGACAAAATGGAGAAATAATTACCAAACTGGGAGTGACCATTGCTGTTCAGTATACTTTGCATAGCAATGAGTATGCTGAGCACTCTCACCGATCCCAGCTACGTGGCTGAGCTATTGAGATTTAGTAACATCACAGGTAAATGAGAGTTAGACAGTAAAAATGTTTGTGGTGATATCTTGTATCTCTTTTATCACTGGAAACGGCATGCACAGTCACAATGACAGATAAGGACTTAATTCATAAAGAGCACTTCAGCTATGAATGCACTGGTGATTATTTGCTTACTGTAGGAATAATCTGTGGATGAAGCTGCTCAGGCCACATCACCTTGGTGCCAAAGGTGAAAATTAAAGGTGAAATCTGCAAAGGAGGGCGGAGTCTGCCTGGGACCCCACACTGTTTTGGGAGGAATGTGGCAGAGTGAATAGCCTGCAGCCCTAGATGTGTTTCTTTCTGAATTTGAAATAAAGACATGGAAGTTACTGTCATGAAAGGAACAAGGAACTTACATTCCTGGCCTTTTTTTCATATTACTGGTACTTTTTCTTCAGGACCAGTTTATACATGGCCTCAGTCAGATGTTTTTGAGACCCTGATTCTTCATTGCTCTCCATAGACAGTTATCTGAAATGAACTGCTCCACCTGTGGTTCTCCAGAGCTTTTTTATCTCCAGCTCACTTTCAAATGTGCAAGCTAAGAGCATTGCCTTTTTTCCCAAAGTCCATGTTGTTCGCTGCGGTTAGGTGCACAGTTCAAAGAGAGTTCCTGAAAGGACTATGCTTCAGGATTGTTCTTTTGTTAGAATGGCTTCTTCAACATATAAGGTGTGTTTTAAGAGACTTTCTTAGCAACAACTCCAGTGAGAGCTTGTGGCAAAATAGGAAGTGACACTGCAAAATATCCAAAATGGTAGAATCCCCCCCTATTTTAAAATTGACTTGGATTTCTATTTAAGTAGATCAAGGCTCTGGTATTTAATCACTATGATTTCTATCCTATATATTTTGACGTAGTTTTGACTTTGTGGGACTCTGAAGTAACAACACAAAAATCACATAACTGCGTGAGGAATATGCTAATATACTCCTAATAATAATTTCTTTTTCAGACTGTACTTATGCCATTGAGGTGATATAATCTAAGGCTAAGGCCTAGTCTGTCTAGCAGGAATCAGCTAAAATGGTTGAGCTTGACTCTACTCAGCTTTGCCTGGCTCTTTCTGGTTTTCTTATCTTGATGTAAAACCTCGTCATTAAATTCTGGCTGTTAGACACATGAATACCACAGAGGAAGGGGCAGCATAAAATCTCGCAAGCCCGTTAGTATGATTAACAACTTCTTTCAACGTAAGAACATTGTATGACACATGGTCCCACCAGAAATGTGAAAAAATGGACTGGCTCTTCTGCTAACAATTAGAACATTAAGAAACTAACATAAACTGGGGAGTCCAAAGCACACATGGGTGTGTGCTCATATACATAAGGGAATATATAATGTGGTTGAGAGTAGGAAGGGTGGTTTGGAAAATTCACCTTGCTGACAAGCCGAGACACCAGCTGATGCTTAAGACAGAGAAGTAATACTTTATAACTTTGAATAAAAAGTCTGGATTCATTTTTGATAGACAGTAAAATATTTGTACTTTGAATCACTTGACGTTTCTCTTGGTGTTGAAGGTGCCCACCTTCTATTTATGGAAAAGTTTTCTTGTTTATTCATTTAAACCTGACAGATAAAGTTTCAGGTAAGAGCTTCTGTACTTCTTTGCTGGCAAGTCATTCAGGATGGGTACTCCTCTAATGAAATGTGAAATTATTAGTAATTTTTTCCTTCCTTTTAGTCTACCATTGCCTTATGCAATGTGTAGGCAGTACATTACAAAAGATAGTGATACTGCTGTTCTACTGTGGCAAGCAGAGAAAACAGTGAGGAAGAAGCTGTTTGTTTAGTCAATTCCCATTGTAACTCTAACAAGATGTCAGAGTAAAGGAGAAATGACTGTTATAGAATCACAGAATCACAGAATGTCAGGGTTTGGAAGGGACCTCAAAAGATCATCTAGTCCAGCCCCCCTGCCAGAGCAGGATCACCTACAGTAGGTCACACAGGAACACGTCCAGACAGGTTTGGAATGTCTCCAGAGAAGGAGCCTCCACAACCTCCCTGGGCAGCCTGTGCCAGGGCTCTGTCACCCTCACAGTGAAAAAGGTTTTCCTAATGTTTTTGTGGAACCTTCTATGATCCATCTTGTACCCATTGCCCCTTGTCCTGTCATTGGATGTCTCTGAAAAGAGCCTGGCTCTGTCCTCCTGATACTCCCCCTTGATGTATTGATAAACATTTATAAGGTCACCCTTCAGCCTCCTCTTCTCCAAGCTAAAGAGACCCAGCTCCTTCAGCCTTTCCTCATCAGGGAGATGTTC
>NW_009725004.1:4711-10092 GCF_000703405.1 Apaloderma vittatum
GGGGTCCAGAACTGGACACAATATTCCAGATGTGGCCTCACCAGGGCAGAGTAGAGGGGCAGGAGGACCTCTCTCGACCTACTAGCTACTCCTTCTCTGGATGCGTTCCTGTGCGATCTACTGTACGTGATCCTGATCTGGCAGGGAGGCTGGACTAGATGATCTTTTGAGGTCCCTTCCACCCGCTGACAGTCTGTGATTCTGTGATTCTGTGATTTTACTTGCGTGTGTGTATGAACAGCTGCAGTTCAGTGAGGACTAAGAAACCAATTTTCAACTAGGGTGGACCTCATTTAGAGCAAAAAGCAAGTACTCCACTGGCCAAGCCACCAATCTCTCTTTTTCTTTTTTACTTCTCCCCCTCCCTGCTCTCCCAAATACTCCCCATATGGCATCTCCACCCATATCCAAGTGTGCAAATATAAAGTAAACCACATACTCCCCCCACCCATCTACAAAAGAATTTGTTCCATCACAATGGGAAGCCACAATGTTTATTACATCTCTAAGATGAACCTCAAAGCAAGCATTTCATCCTCTCTCATGTAATCATCATAAGGTAGAAAATGAAATTTCCAAAACCTAAAAGCATACTGCAGAGAGCTTCAGGGCATCGCATGTCAGTTTTTACTTTGATGTATGCTATGTTTAAAAAAAAGCCAGGGGGTGGGGGAGAGAAAAAAGATGCACTGAGTGTCTTTCTTGAGATTTCCTCTCTAATGCTTAACTCTTTAGACGCAGAAGGAAGCAAATAATCTCTCCTTGCTGTCTGGAGTGGGAATGGAAGTATTCTGAAGAGACATTGTAAGAAGTTCATTTAGCACCATGGATGGCTTCACATTCCCTCTTGCATCTTAAGTAAGTAAGCATCACCTCAAGGATTGCAGTGAGGGCATAATGGTTTTTAAAACATTGGTAAGATTATCCAATAAATGGCAGCTAATCTGTTTCCTGACATGACTTAGAAAAGAATGAACTTTCTCTCGGGCTAGTAAACTTTATCACCTGGCCCAGAAGTAAGGAGGTGTCCTGGGGGAGCTGGGATTTATTGTTTGCGTTTATCCAGGCACTCAGTGCTAGTTTCTGAAACGCCTACCGCTAGTTACTTCCTAGGAGAGCAGAGTGGTACTCCTAAGGGTCAAGCGCGCGGTTGAATGTATTAATGGTTTTCTCTCCCTCTCTGTCCCTCTCTTGTCCCTTTTATAAGACATTTAAGCACAGGCTGTACCATGCTCGAGAAGCAGAGCTGGATGTTTTTCTCGAAGAGGCAATTGAATCCTCCCTACCTGCTTTCATCATTTGATCGTGCCTTCAAAATAAGAGCTCCTTTTCTTACACTGTTTTCCTAAGCCAACTCCATATCTCCCCCCTCCTCTCTGCCACCTCCTATTTGCACTTACAACTACTGTCACTGTCAGCTGTGCCTGCCATCTGCTTCCAGAATATTACCAAGATGGAACATAAGAAATTTTGAAATTTATTCATACAAATCAAAGACATTCAGTTGCTGTCAGGGGTGGATTTAGTGCTTAGGGATTTGCAGGTCTCCTGGCAGAGGCTTTCAGAGTCAGCAGCTGGCAGAGAAAGGGTGCAGGAGGTTTGCCTGCCCAGTTTGGCTATCCTCTCTCTCTCCTGACCTCCAGCATTTCTGCATTCTCAGGGCTGGCCTCAGCTGAGACAAGCTGGCTAATTGTGCCAGTTTATTTGCAGTTTAGTGGTGAGCTCAAATCTGGGCAAGGATGAGACCAAAGTAATTTTTCACTTGTGATCCAATTTATGCCTGGTCTGAAGAAGTACACAGCTACAGCAGAAACCTCTCTGTCTTGCTCTCTTTACAAATAGACTGTAGCTCAGTATATTTTTTCTATTCATGTTGTTTGGGGTACGGACTACTTTATAAAGGCTGAACAGTGCCTACAATAGTGGCCTAATCCCTGTGAGGGGCCTCTAGGTGCTATTCTAATACATGGTGCTAGTAATACTGGAATGCCACTGGTGACCCAGCTGTATCTTCCCACGTGAAGAGCAGATGCTAAGGGTTACTCCTGCACTGTTCGGTTTAAACTCTTCACTTTGCAGTTTGACAAAAGAGGTTGTGATAAGCGACGTTTGCATTATAAAGTGGTGTAGACTGCTCTACTGCTTTAAGAGAGATTGTACAATGTGAAGCAGCTGCTGCTGAGGACCCTCACACACAATAGGCACATTTCAGGGTGGTGGGACTAGTTCTACTTTGATGCCCCAGACTTAACACGTATCTGAGGCAGGAGAGCATTAGGAACACTCTTGGTGTGCAACTTCCAATCTGTCTTCAACCAAGAGGAGCCTGATCCATGCACTGTGGTGCAAACCAAAGTGGGGGTGACAGAGAGCTGCACACTTCTGATCCAAACTCAAGAGCTGAAGTGGATGCAACTAAAAAACTACTGGTCTCTGCAACACGGAAAATCTGTTCTTGTTCTGTTGCTCTTTCACACTTTTGTTTTCAGTGTGTTTACTGACTTGGAAACTATCTAAAAGCAGTTTAAAAAAATATTTTTTCACAGTTTGATACATTTCGTGCATTGGTGTGCCTTTTAAACTGCCTCAGACAAGTCTCCCAGTTTCCAAACGCACCCAAGTAGGCCAGTGTTTTTATAAATGTCCCTAAATGAAATAATCATTCTGTGGGAAAAGCAACAGAAATTAAGAAAGAGCTGATACGTATTTCTGCAGAAACAAACCAGTTCCCAAATGGATTCCCTTTTCTCCCCAAGACCTGTTGAAAGCTGGAGACCCAGCCCAAATGTAATGTGCCTATGGCCTCAGTGAACCAAATGCACACTGCCTGCACTGCCCAGAGCAGCTAAGCTGTTGCAGCCTCAGCTGGTAGCTGGATGCAAGCCAGCTCAGGATCCTGGAGGCTGTAGATGCAAGCCAAAGAGCTGTGGTCAGACGCTTGGCAGGTATTAGACCACAGAAACCAAATGAGTAGAAAAGCTTCATTTGGCTCCATTGTTGCTGCTGAGTTGATGTGTGGGAATAAAGAAGTGTGGCCTACTGATTTGCAGTGGCAGTACAGCAGCCGGAGGTTTGCAAAAGCAGGATGCTTTAACTCAGAGAGTTAATTTTTTTTAATTTAGGGGGAGACCTTCGAAACACACACAAAGGAGCTAAATGTGACACATAGTACAGAGAGAAGCGGTGTTTCCAAGGGATCAGAGTTAGGATGAAATGCTTCCCCATAATTGTCTACCTGCCCTCCAACTTGGCTAGTATTCCCTCAAAGGGGGAAAACCTGATGAAGGTATATTTAATTTGAATTGAAAGTCTCAGATGAGGACAACGAGTACATCAGAAGAGGAAAGGTTAGAAAACGCTTCGCAGTGAGTACCATGTCATGAAAGGCTGACAATGACACAGAAAAAAGGGCAGACATAGACAGGACCTGAGAAGGCAACAGTGATGAGAGGGAAATATCAGAGACTGGGGAGAGTTAATGCTGTATTACCATCCTGGATGAAATGCCTGAACCTTGGTGACAGTTTTTCATCTTTACTGTTAGATTGTGTGGAACAGCAGCAGAGATCTAGAAATTCCAGAGGAGAAGGAAATGATGATTGTGGGTTTATCACCAAGCAACCAGGAAGGCACTGAGTCCCTAAGTCATGCTGCTGTGGGTAGGTTACTGTGGGCACACAGCGGTGAGGCAGGCAGGGGTAGCTGCCAAAAACCCATTCCAGTACTAGCAAGTGATTTAGAGCACAGGCAAGCACAGGCTTCTTTATAATGCAGGTTCAAACCATTTCACAGAAGAATGGTATCACTTAAAGGAACTGATTGCTTCAGGTGCAAAGAGGTACAAGCAGTTCTGCTGTGTGCAAAATGCACCAGAATAATTGCAACTTAATTGGGACAAGCTGAACCAGCCTTCAGTTCCTTGCTCCATCCCACAGCTCCTGTGTGCACATGCTAATGTGTATGTCTTGGGATGGGATGTGGAGCCCCTTTACCTATTCTGCACCAGAAGCAGGAAAAATCATACCAGGAGGCTTGTCATGTTCATCGTTGAGCCTGCAAGTTCGTGTTCCAGGCTGTAGCAGGCAGGTATGAAACAGGGTTTCAAGCTTATGTGAATACCGCACTGTGTGGAGTCACTATGTGTTTTCGTCTCTCTGGGCATGTCTGTACTGGACAGCGGGTATTAGGTAGATACCTAAAAGAGCCTTAAAGGCCCGATCCTTCGTTGTCCAGATCTAAACAGTGTTTCTTTTCAAGCCCTCGCAACTCATTTTCTTTTCTGTGAAAACCATGGTGGTACAGGATGGTGGTGTTCCCCTACACATTAGGATTTCTTCTACTAAGAAAAGGAGGGTAATTGTTGTGAGTGACTTGCTTCTGAAGGGAACAGAGGGCTCCACCTGCCAACCGCATCCAACCCACAGGGAAGTCCACTGCCTCCCTGGAGCTCGGGTTAGAGATGTTACCAGGAAGCTCCCTGGTCTGGTGTGGCCCTCCAGTTATTGTCTGGTGCTGGTTATGCCAGTTCGCAGCCATGACATTGTGGACAGAAGTGTAAAAGTGATTAAAAGGGACTTCAAGGCACTAGGGCGACTGGTTGAAGGTTGAGGAGCACAGATAGTGTTTTCTTCAATCCCTTCAGTAGCAGGGAAGAATACTGAAAGGAACAGGAACACATGTGTGATTAACACATGGCTCAAAGGCTGGTGCCACCAGCAGCATTTTGGGTTTTTTGATCATGGGGAAACTTACACATCACCAGGCATGCTAGCAAGGGAAGGAGAGCAGCTGTCTCCAAGAGGGAAGAGGATTCTTGCTCAAGAGCTGGCAGGACTCATTGAAAGGGCTTTAAACTGGGTTCAAAGGGGGAAGGGGATAAAATTAGGCTCACCACAGATGAGCCAAGGTGAAGCAACTAGTGTTGAACCCGACAGCCCAGCTCAAGTGCATGTACACCAATGCAGGCAGCATGGGCAACAAGTCCAAGGAGGAGCTGGAAGCCACTGTGCAGCAGGATGCCACAGTCACCATTGCACTCAATGGGCAAAACCAACCAAACCAACCACACCGGTAACAGATGCTCCTCAGCTAAGTGTCTGAAGTGTCTGTGCACCTACACAAGAAGCACAGGGAACAAGCAGGATGAACTAGAAAGCTGGGTGCAGTCACAGAGCTACGATCTCATCGCAGTTACAGAGACCCGGTGGGATAGCTCACGTGACTGGAATGTGGTCATGGACAACTATGTACTTTTTAGGAAGGACAGACTGACAAGGTGAAGTGGTGGGGTTGCTCTTTATGTGAATAAGCAACTAGAATGCATAGAGCTTAACCCAGGGGGAGACAAGGAAAGTGTTGAAAGCTAATGGGTAAGAGTTAAG
>NW_009725004.1:10103-10303 GCF_000703405.1 Apaloderma vittatum
TTTTATGCTACAGACCACCAAACCAAGGAGAAGTTGTTGACAAGGCCTTCTACAGGCAGCTGGAAGTAGCCTCAGATCATGTGCCCTGATGCTCACGGATGGCTTCAATCACCCTGATATTAGTTGGAAAGACCACACAGCCAAGCAAAACCAGTCCAAAAGGTTCCCACAGTGCATTGATCACAACTTTCTGCTGCAGG
>NW_009725005.1:0-834 GCF_000703405.1 Apaloderma vittatum
AAAAATAAAAATTAAAAAAAATTAAAAAAAAAAAGGAAAAAAGGAAAAAAAACAAACCACAAAAACAAGCACTTTACTGTATGTACCAGGTGAACTGATACAGCTGAATTGAAGTTTTCCTTTATAACAATTGTTGATGCCAGAATTTTGTATTCTGTTTTGTAAGAATTTAATAAAAATGCATTGAGACCTACGTGCTCGGCATGTGGCTGAAGGGGGACTGGCCAGGCCCCGGGGGCCCTCGCTGGCGTTTGGGCAGGTGCCAGGGAGGGAAGCAAGACCCCTCCATGGGGTCTTACCCTGGTCCCAGTCTCCCCCAGCGCCCTCCCAGCCCATGGCTGGCGGCTCCCGAGGGGCCGGGAGGGCTGGAGCTGCGGGTGACCCGACGTGTCCCCATCTGGGGGGTTGGAGGGTCACGGGGCAGGGCTGTGCTCTCTGCAAACAGCAGCACCGGGGCTACCCTGGCACCTTTTCCATCTTCTCCCCCCTTACCTGTCAGATCAGGGAGGGGGAAACTGAGGCAGGAGGGAAGTGTTGGACAGGATATGGGTGGCAGCAGGGACCGGAGGCTGCTGATCAGGGTGAGGGAGAAGGGCTGCAGGAATCCTGGCGCGCTTTGCAGGAAAGGCTTTGCTGATTTTATTTTGGTTCTTTTTTTAATACGTATTTTATTTTTTTTAAAGTATTTTCTGGCCTGGTGTAAGGGGCTGGAGCTCTCGGGAGGCCGTTGCCGCAGCTGCTGGGGACACCCTGCCCAGCGCTGCTGTCCCGGCAGACCCCAACATGGGGAACCCCCGCCTTAGAGGATGGGGCTGCCAGGTCTCTGGGGACCGG
>NW_009725005.1:1057-4906 GCF_000703405.1 Apaloderma vittatum
TGTTGGACAAAGCTGTTGCTGCTTTTCCTGCGCCTGGGGGCACCAAATCATAACTTTGGACATTTTATGAGCATCCAGCTCCCCTTTTCTTCCCTTCCCCTCATGTACCCTGCTCTCCTTCTTGCATGTTTTTGCCCATCCTTGTGTGCTCTAGAAATCCTTCCTCTCCTGCCCTTTGCTCATGGCCCGTCCTGCAGACAAGGTGCTGTGTGGATCCGAGGCAGGTGGTGTCAAAGGGAGCTTTACCGCTGAGGCCGGTTTAGGTTAGCCAGCACCATGGGCCTGGGCCTGGCCCTGCCTGCCTGGTCTCTCTGTGCCAGGATGAGCCTCAGTGGCATGAACATGGCTCAAATCTGTAAAATTCCTGTGTGCAGTCCTTCTCCCCAACCCCTGCCCCTGGCTTCATCAGCACCCAGTAGCTGGAAACCCTTTTGGAGCACGTGCAGAGAAGGGCAGCTCCAAAAATAACCCAGCACCGGGTTAAAATAACCTGCGCTGTTCTGGCGCTGGAGCATCGGCCCAAAATAGGTTCTCCCGCCGGGATAAGGGCGCTAGAAATGAGTCTGCAGCGATTTGCGCCGGAGAAAATCTTCGCAGCAGCGATGCCACCCATGCTGGCCTGATGGCACCATGAGAGCAAAGGGGCCACTGAAGAGCTGCTTGGGTGGCCCAGGTGTTGTAGGGGGTTGGTCGGGCTTTGGGTGACGGGGTGGCTCGTGTCCGTTCTCCTCAGGATTTAATGGAAGAGGTTGGGTCGCGCTGGGCTGTGAGCTGCTCAAAACCACCCTGAAGTGACGACTGTGCCTTCCCTCAGCCCCAGGCTGGTCTCCTAAACAGTCAGTGAGCCCCAAACTCGTGCTGGGTATGTGGAGAGGAAGGTGTGAATGGCTCTTTTGGATCAAAAAAGGGTTTCGTTTTCACTTTTGGTGTTTTTAAAATGTTTTACAGGACAGAGAAGGAAAAAAATGACTGTGCCTTTCACAGTGAATCACTAGTCCTGTCCAGGCAACCAAACCAAACCAATTCTTTTATCTTTTTTCGTTGAATGTGCCATTCTGGTGTCATTTTGTGGCTGGGGGGCGGGTTGGCTCTCTCTTGTCCCCCTTTACGGCTGAGGCCGGTTTAGGTTAGCCAGCACCATGGGCCTGGGCCTGCCCCTGCCTGCCTGGTCTCTCTGTGCCAGGATGAGCCTCAGTGGCATGAACATGGCTCAAAAAGGCCTCGACCAGTCTTGTTTGTGGGCTTGAGTGGTGAATTGTGGCTTCTGGAGAGCCTGTGGGGGTGCTCGGGTTCGGCTTTCCCTTAGGATTTCAGCGATGGGTGGAATCATTGGAACCTTGGGAGCTGCGGTCGGTCAGCGGGAACAAAGTGGCGTCTGGTTTTCCTAAAGCCAAGGAGAGCTCGGAGAGTCCGCTGCTGCCTGTGGGTCACAGGCCTTGTGATTCCTCGTCTCGCGTAGCTGAAGGATTAAATAAAGGCTCGTTGCTAAAGCACGGGGTTTGGCAAGTCTCACTTCAGCCCTCCTCTGGCTAACACCCGAGATGTCTCCATCTTTGCCGTGCAGTCCTCCTCAGAGCTTGGTTTCCTCTTAACGTAACTCCTTTGAGATGAGCTGCTCAGTCAGGTAAGAGCTACCTCCCCCTTCCTAGTTTTTGCTTGGAATACATAGTCCAAATTTTTTTTTTCTTTAGCCTCTACAAGGTCAAGAAAGTGTCCTCTGCCATTGAACTCTGAGCACTCAGGTCCCACCAGCTTCATTCCAGCTGCTCATATCTCGCCCTTGTGCAAGCGAGACCCTTTATTTGCAGACCTGGATTTGGTCAGCCCTCACCCAGCACCAAATGAATCGCACCGATCCCCCCTCGCCTCCGGAGTTATCGCTGTGGTCAGGGTTTTTATCATCTTGCGATTACCCCATCGAAAATAGCGCTGCCTTTTGCCGAGCGCCTCGGTTGTGAAGAAATCTCTTGGCTATCAGATCCAGAAATAATGGCGCCGTGCCGTTTTTAGGAGCGTTTTGTTCTCAGATTTATTTTTGGGATGTCGAAGCCGCCCGTATGGCGCAATTCTTTGTATTTCTTTTGTGTTAATACGCCGCCGAGTGCTGCCGTGTTGATCTGGGGACACTGTAGCAAACACCTTGCTCTATCCTGCACAGCCGAGGTGAGCATCCCACGTGGATTTCCGTGCTGGCTGTAGTGTCCTTTCTTATTTTTATTGATGCTGGACAATTATTATTGATGCTGGAACAGGTTGCCCAGAGAAGCTGTGGATGTCCCATCCCTGGAATTGTTTCAAGACGAGGCTGGATGAGGCTTTGAGCAACCTGGTCTGGGACTAGATGATCTTTAAGGTCCCTTCCAACCCAAACCGTTGCGTGACTCCTGGAGCTGAAGGTCTGCGGGATCAACGAGCTGGTTGCCCTGGGATGAGGTTCCAGGCCGCCTTTGCCAGAAATCCAGCGTCCAACCACCCAGTTGGGCACAGGCAGCAGTCTTTAGCTCCCTCTAATGTTTATGGCCCGAATGAAGCAGCTGAAAGTCGAACAGGACTGAGCAGTGACCAAGCAGGCGTCCAGATATCATGCTTGTGAGTAAAAACTGTGATGCTGAAACGCACAGAAGCAGCTCAGCATGCGATGCGGGCGACGCGCTACACGGATGGTGTGACAGACAAAAGGGTGCGGTGCTTTTAAAAGAGGGTATGTCTGTGTTTAACGCTTGGTTATTATCAATAGAAGAAAGATTTCACGGGAAAAAGAACTGTTCCTCTAAAGGCTCCTCCTCGCTCCTGCATGCACAGCCCAGATACCAGAAGAGACGACCAGGCTGGCCGGCTCTGAAGCCCAGCATCTCTGCGGCTACAGGAGTTTCCCAAACTCATCCACAGGCTTTTAAAAAAATGCAGCAGAAACCTGCCTGGATGTTACACAGCAGAAACTGGCATTTGACAATGGGATATGAAACCAGGCTGGAAGCTCTCGATCAAAATTAGCAGGTGTAATAACCCCACTGCTAACGTGTCGTGGCAGCATCTAGTCACAGTGGTTAATCAGCGAGCCCGACAAGGCTCTGGAAGCTTTAAATCAATATATATAGCATGGTTTGTGTATTACAAACACTGTAACGCAGGGGCACAGGAAACAGAAGGGGCAGACGGGACACGTCCTCGCTGAACACATCAAATCAAGGACCACACATTTGCTCCTGAATGCACGTGTGTGCCCCTCCGAGAGCTGAACACAGATCAGGGACGGAAAATAGAGGAAGGGGGAATGTTAATTACCCCGTGAAGAATAAATCACTTTAACGGTTCAGTTACCGAGATCACAGCAAGGCTGTGGCACAGCCTCTTAATTAATCTTCTGCTTTTCAGGCTGATCCTGCCCTCTCTGCACCATTTTCCACTTCACTCTGGCTGGTGAGGAGGCGGTTGTCGGTGGGGCCAGGGCGCCTTTCTGCTGAGCAGATCTCGTGGGATCTCTCGGAGGCAGCAGGGCAGCACCAGGTGAGGGATCAAGCCGCTGCGGATTCCTCAAAGAGAGCTGCGGCTCCCCGGGGTGTGCTGGGCAATACCCGCGGTGCTCCCGGTAACGTGGTGCTCCAGACCCGGTCTCAGCAGCAGCGGCCTGGAACTCCGAGCTAATTCTGCTGAGGAATCGCTGGACACAGAGCAGGGGGTCTCAGCGTTATCGCTGTCGTCAGGGTTTTTATCATCTTGTGATTACTCCATCGAAAATAGTGCTGCCTGTTGCCGAGCGCCTCGGTTGTGAAGAGGCTTGAATCTCTGCTTTAGGGGAAAGGTCTGTGAAAGCAGGAAGGTAATTCTCCCCCTTTACTCTGCTCTTGT
>NW_009725006.1:0-49261 GCF_000703405.1 Apaloderma vittatum
GCAGAAGCCACCCTGAAACTCCCCCCCTGCCACAACCAAAATCTGCCCGGGCCAACCCAATACATTCCACCCCTCGTCTCTGTGAATCACATATTTAAGAACTATTAAAATTTACATTCATCACACAGTATTAACATCAAAATAGAAAAACCAAAAACTCCCCACATCAAAATCAGAACAAACTTCATCATAACACCAAACAAGACTAAACAATCTGCACACAATCCACCCCTTGTCCCTTCACCACAATCACAAGAATATAAATTTCCCAAAATCGTTCTGCTCTTCAACATTGCTCAGTCCATGTTTTGCCCATTACCTCTCTCAACTACTGTCCTTATCTCAAATTCCTCCCTTCCTAGATTTCGGTTCCCCGTACGGGCCACCAAAATGACCCCTCTAATCCTGCCCTTATACATTCACAGCATTCACAGCTGTGTATACCAAGTATATGTGCTTCTTCTTGCCCATGAGATCTGGGAAATCATACTTTCTTCTATCAAGGCATTCCAGGTATTATTTTGATTTTACACAGGAGGGAAACAGGTCCTCTTCAGTACCTCTGTTTTACTCATCTTGGCATCATTCACACCTTTGAAGCTTCTCTCGCCCACAGTACACACCATGCTGAGTAACGGCTGTCTCGGTTACCCTACTCTTATACATATGAAACCTTATCAAGACTTAGAAAAGTAGAGTAAAAAAAGAGAGTAAAACATATTATTTGGAAAAAAAATATTTTTTAGAACAAAATTCTCCATCCACAGTGCAATTTTGGAATAATAAAGAAACAATTCCTGCCTTCATAGCCAAGTTTCTGCTGCAGAATTTCAAAGCTGCATAAGGCACAGTTGGCCAACAGCCCTGGGTCAGGATTCCTGGTATAGCCATACCCCTGTCCTTGTGTATGCACAGGGCCCACCACTTCCAGCTGTCTTCCAGTTTTTAGGGCCCATCTCTGGGGAATACAAGGTTCACATTAGGGGTGAATGTTGCCTCACTTCCGTAATTAGCTGTCAAATCTGTTGTGGTTTAACCCCAGCCAGCAGCTAAACACCACCCAGTCACTCACTTGCTCTGTGCACCCCCCCAGTGGGGTGGGGATGATAACAGCCGTAGGTTGAGATAAAGGCACTTTAACAGGGAAAACAAAGGCTGCACATGCAAGCAAAGCAACCCAAGGCATTCACTCACCGCTTCCCACGGGCAGGCAGGTGTTCAGCCACCTCCAGGCTCCACCACATGTAACGGTTATCTGGGAATGCAAAGCCATTGCTCAGAACATCCTCCTCGTCCTTCTTCTTCCCCCAGCTTTTATTGCTGAGCATGAAGTCCCAAGGTGTGAGATATCCCCTTGGTCAGTTGGGGTCAGCTGTCCCAGCTGTGTCCCCTCCCAATCTCTTGTCCCCTCCCAGCCTACTTGGTGGTGGGGTGGGGTGAGAGACAGAGGCAGCCCTGACTCTGCAAGCACTGCTCGGCAACAGCAAAATCATCCCTGTGGTATCAACACTGTTCCCAGCACAAATCGGAAACAGAGCCCCATACTAGCTACTATGAAGAACATTAACTCTACCCCAGCAAAAATCAGCAGAAAGTCAAAGGAAACAAGAGTGAGCCACTCTTCTACAAAATAAAAATGCGTGTTTTACAACTAAGGGATAGAATGCAAGTCCTCCAACTCTGGCAGTACAAAAGCTAATCTGACTGTAGAACAAGTGGATTCAAACACTTGGCCTCAATAAACACAAATCCCAGCTCTGTAAAAACACCTGGAACAGAGAAGCGTTGCACAACTTGTACTACCATTTTCCCCTGTATATATTAAGATGTGATAGTAGACATTTACATTCAGTATTTGTTTCCATTCCCAGCATGTAATGAATGCAGCACAGAGAAGTGCACACAAGATAATCTGTTCTGGAACCACCCACCTTCTCTTCCGGAGCGTTATGGACATCATGGATACAAGTTAAATTGCATTCATGGTACCAAACCAGTTGCCAACAAAAAGGAACCTTGTTCACTCACTTTATGCTTTCCAGAGTTCCTGTTTATGAAAAGCCATTAGTCAGGTGGCATCTTCATCACACCCACTGGTCTCTTCAGGTCAAAAGAGGACAACGGGAGGTTATCACAGGGTAGTTTAATGCTGCTATTTCCATTCTGGGGTTTCATACTCATGAGCCGTCAAGTCAGAAGTCTTCATTGGCATTGCATGTTTGTTTTGGGGCTTCTTATGTGTATGGGGTTTTTTGTTTTGTTTTGACCTTTTTTTTAAGAAAAGAGATGAAACATTATTCCATTACAAACCACATATTTTTAGCCAGACACTGCTGGAGGCAGCTGCCTTTGTCACTAACCATTTTCCTTGTATAATAAAGGGAAAAACACTAATGAAGAACGTATTGAGGTACTGATGGGTTGTCAGTAGATACTAACTCAGTGTCTATGGTGGTGTTGGGACATAGGCTGGACTTGATGGTCTCAGAGGTCTTTTCCAGCCTCAACAATTCTGTGAGTCTGTGATTTTCTGAGGGGGAAGGAATGTATCTACTCATCTCTCTTTGGCAACTAAGGAGCTCAGTTTTTTAACTCTTTATACCACTGTTAATTCCACCATTGATCTTACTGAATATCCTGGAGTCCTAAAGTTACTGCATATACATGTTGGAACCCTAGTACTTATGTAATTTAACTATATGGACCAAAATAACAACCATTGTTAGGGAAAACTTCCAGAACAGTCTTGTTTTAACAAGCTGATCTGTATTTTTGTATCCTCATGTATTCTGCATCACCATTTAAAAGACCTTGCTATCCTACCTACTAATGCAGATCAATTTAGTTCCAATCTGCCAGCTTGTAAATGTAAACAGAACGGTGAGGTGCAGAGAACACATAGAAACTCCAAGAGCATGACAGCCACTGGATTCCAGATGGGATTGAATCAGTCACAGGGATACAGAATTATAGAAGCAAATTCTGTAACATAACTGTAAGTCAAGGGGGTTTTGTGAGGTACTGGTAAGGCTGAAAGCATTTGCTTAAATACAGAACAACAAATACATTTCTGTCTGCACAGAGAAGGAGTCGCGCACATGTCCTAAAGCTGCCAGCATCAGTGGCAAGTGGTACTGCAAATAAAGACAAAAATAACGTCAAATATTTTCAGAGCTGCACTGATTATTAATTTATGTTGTTCATCTGAATAACAGTAACTTTTGAAGTTGACATATGAACTCCAAAAAAACTAAATAACTATCTAGGTTAGACTGGAGATACAGGTTGGGGAACATTATTGCAGTATACAATTTGCTCAGTGTACAATGTTCAATTTTAAACCTTCCTCCCTAACAAAAAATAATAATCTCGTGGAGAGTTTTGGGGTTTTACTGTAAGATTGCTTCATGGGTGACAGTCAGTTCTCATTTACATACTATTTCTGACAAGTAATTAGTGACAAAATTCCAACACACTTTAACAAGGTCATCTGACACCACTAAAGAATCTTCTCTTGGGATTGTGTATTTTCAATGCTAAACAAACATTTGACATTCCCAAGAGTCAGTCGCACATTAGTTTAAGCCCTGTTTGTATTCTTACGCAACTGATCAACTCTGTAAATGTCCATAAAATGTTTCTAGAACACATTCAAAAGGTTAAGAACTACTCAGAATTACTTGTTTTTACTAAACCATGGGTCATGACCCGTGTTTGTTTGTTTTTTTAACCTAACTTTATCTAAACAAGGTAAAATATGCTAGTTGATAAGAAAGAGTAAAGAAAAGAGAAATAAAATAATCATTAAAGTTATGTAGTATTTAATGATCATGGATGTCTGTAATTTAGACTTATGAAAGTATTTATGTCCACATACAGCAAAGCAGAAAACTTAGTAACACATTCGTTTAAACATACTGAAACAAGGTCAGATCTAAAGGAAGATTTCACAGCCTAAAAAGGGATTTTAATGAATTTAGGGAATCTTGGTTCTTAAAATTGAGAGCTCCTGACATGACAGTTTTGCTCCTGTTAACAGCTCCCGTTTTTTCACTCCTCACAGGGCTGCTTAGACTCAGCCTAACCAGAATCCAGGACACAGGCCTGATACTATCAGGGGTTTCAAGTAGCTTCAAGTTGTAAAACTTACTTGATGCTTTTGGATCAAACTTGACATACGAAGCCAACAAAGCTATTACTACCCTTTAAAATGACATAATCCACACCTGCGATGTTTATGGAGCATCTTCTGTGGCACAGAACCCAGATCACTCTCCCAGATATCGAGGGCTCACATTCAGCCCCTCCTGTGTGCAAGAACATTCAACCTCACCTCTTCGGGGAAAAGCCTGTAACCACCGGGCTAGTCAGGGTCTGTTGCCTGTACACCGTTGTTCTAGCAACACAACCTCTGCTTCCTTACCACAGCTGTTCCTCTCAGACTTTATTCTTCAAAAGTTGATCTGTCTTGAGAAAGGCCAGAAAGTTATAACCGTGGTTTTGGACGTATCTTGACTAACTTTAGCTACTGAAATGTCAGCTCTCTCTTACAAGCAGTTCAGAAAAGAGCTAGGATGTTCAGTGAAAGGAAAGGGACTACACAGGCAAATAATTCCATCAGAGAGTTCTGTACTGCACTGTGGAAATACTGCCTGCTATCCCCCTGAAACAGAAAATTAGACAACAGACAAACACCTAGATTTTATATTACCATTATTAGAAAAGACAAATATTACTTCAAGTAATTAACAAACTCATCTGGGAGTCTGGAGAAAGAAGTCTCGGACCTTCCATGTCTACTAAAAACATTTCTGAATTTTAATTTAAGTAGTCATGTACTGCAGAGAGCTTGTGCACTTTGAGAGAGAAATCCAGTTACTACACTCAGGATCAGATATCTGGAATTTAGATGTGCCACAATTTACTGTACAACCTAACATGTGGCCCTTGAGGTAACACTGTTTCACAGAATCACAGAATTGTTGAGGCTGGAAAAGACCTCCGAGATCATCAAGCCCAGCCCATGACCCAGCACCACCACAACGGCCAGACCAGGGCACTAAGTGCCACATCCAGCCTCTCCTTAAACACCTCCAGGGACGGTCGGTGACTCCACCACTTCCCTGGGCAGGGCATCCCAGTGCCTGAGCACCCTCTCCATGAGAAAGTGTTTCCTGAGATCCAACCTAAACCTCCCCTGATGCAGTTTCAGGCCGTGCCCTCTCGTCCTGTCACTGGTTGCCCGGGAGAAGAGCCCGACCCCTCCCTGACTGCACCCTCCCTTCAGGCAGTTGTAGGGAGTGATAAGGTCCCCCCTGAGTCTCCTCTTCTCCAGGCTAAACACCCCCAGCTCCCTCAGCCTCTCCTCACAGGACTTTCCCTCAGCTCCCTTCCCCAGCCTCGTTGCTCTCCTCTGGACCCACTCCAGCAGGTCCAGTAAGTTCATAAATGCCACTGTAGTTCTCTTGAGTTCCATCAGCATGGGATGCTCTTTAAGTTTTCTCTAGAGACTCTGCGGTGCTGAGACACACGTAAAGCTGCAGGTCCAGTTCTGGGTGTGAAGCACTCTGTTCTTCAGGCAGTTCTGCTTCGCTCATCATTGGCCTTGGTCAGCTTCATGAGAGCTGAAAGAACCAGGCGTACCTCTCCTTCTGAGTACTTGGCTAGGACAGCAGACACTACTGTTTTTTCCATCCTATTTGTTCTAGTGAACTCCTTCATTTTCCTTCAGGTACCTACCGAGTTTGGGTCTTTTTGTTGTTGGGAAAGGGCTGCTCGGCTGTTTTAGGTTTGGGAGTTTTGTGTTGTTTACGTAAGTAGCTTAAGAAAAAAACAAACAACAAAGAACACACACAGAAAAAGAAAAAAAAAACAAAAAAGAAGACAGCTTTAGTATAGCATCTGCTGGTTCAAACAGAAAAGCTGCTGCCAGGTCCAGTGAGGCTTTCTGCTACAATTATTGACTGACATAAGCAAACAAAACTTGCCAATTTGGGCTAAACGTTGCATGCTATTAAATATCATCTGGTCACCTGTCAGCTACTTTCCCTGTACCTTTGAATAACTTAAGCAATATAATGCAAGATAAAAGATGCAAAACAGATGAATTAATCAGAAATATAATCTTTATTCACATTTGAAATGTATTTACTCATTGTGCTTATGAAAAGACTAGTCATTTCATAGGTTTAGTTCCATATCAAGTACGGATTTTAAAACCAAGCTGCTGCTTTTACATCACTTCTCTATATTAGTGCAAATTTAATATTTTATTTTAATAGGATTACTTTTATATCGGCAATTCCATTAAGTGTGTTTCACTTCACTGGGCATCAGTCCAAGATCCCAGATAACTAATCTCTAAAAAGTGACCTACATACTTAACCACTGTGCCTATTCACAAGGGACACTAATTGACTAATTTTTTCTGTTTGATCTATGCACAATTTCTCTTGTGCAATTGCATAAATCATTATATACCAGTCAATTTTTTCTGTATATGAAGATTTTTCCAAGAGTAATTAAGATAGACAGAATGACCCCATCCTAACCAAAAATCAGGTTTGTCTTGACAGTGTTAATTATCCTTTCCTCTCTCCTAAATATAGTCTTTATGCAGTGTATAATAAACTCATGTAAACGCTAGGTTTATTTTCTTAGAATTTCAGTGTAGGTAGGCATTGGAATCAGATTTTTCACATAATCTGCTGTAAACTGACTCTTTCAGACTCTTTAGACCAGCTGTACAGTTGAAATCTCCTATTTTCAAAAACTTTTTAGGGGACAGAGGAGTGGGGTAAAGAAATGCTTTGGCCAGATTTTAAAATCTGTCACAAAAGTTCAGAGCAGAGCTTTGATAATTTTATCATGGGGGTGTCCTTCTTGCTGGGAGGAAGCTTTTCCTACCTTCAAATTATTTTACCTTAATATACTTGAAAAAGTTCTTTGACACCTCTGTAGTGATTCCCTTAGAGTGAAGTGTGTATGAAAAACAGTAACAAGTTCCACTGCCACAGGTGGAGGCTGACAACCTCTCTAGAGGAAAACGCAGATGTGGACATTGTTACCTGGAGGCAGCTTACAAGAGCCCTCCGTCTGAGACAAGACTGAAAAACAAAAAGGAGTTCATAGAAAGTGATACTTGCAAAAATAACTTGTCCAAGTTCCCTTGTAATCTGCTTTTGGGCAAATGTCCAAAAGTGAGCAGAGGCTGCGTTGTCAGTCATTTATGAAGGAGATCTGGCACAAGCTTGCCACTGAGATGGCTCTGACCTGAGGCCGGCAGGTACCGCCCTGCACACTTGCACAGGTTGTTTCTCCTCTCCCATGTTTTCAAGGTGGACAATGAGACCTCAGCTGTCAGTAAAAGAAAAAGAGTTCAGCTGTGTTATGAGGGAAAATTCCTCTCTGATTCACAGGACATTAATGGCAGATGTGGGAGACCAAGCAGAAGATGTAAGCATTTCCAGGGCTAAAATATCGACTACAGAAATGTAGCATTTATGCCTTTCATTCTAGGAAGGGGGTGGGTGGGGAGGGGGCACACTGGAATCAGAAGGGCTTTGCCTGTGAAACCAACCGATCTACTCAAATGGCGAGAGCTAATGTTAAATGTTGTTTGAGCATAACGTGTTTCCCTCAGGAATGCTCCAACCTGGGGAAGAAAAACACAACATTGGCCAAACCAGCTACAGTGAAAACAGACAGGACAGCAAATTAACTTTATCAGCTCTGAAGTCATACACGGCAGTGAAAGTGGATACCAACCCGCTTCAGACTGCCTCAGTTGCAACACAAACTTGAAGACCAGCTTTAAATTGTGACCAAGTTAACATCACATTTATGAGGTGAAATTGCATGCCATTAGTAATTGATTTAACTGTTCATTAGATTATATGAATATTTAAATTAATCTATTACTCGATATCAATTCTGAAACCACATATCTTTTCATTTTTCATAGAGAGGCCCATTAACTTACCATATGGAAATTCATTTGTCTTCTACATCTTGAGACCGTATCTCATGTATTTGGATAATTCTCTTACATAAGTTGAAAAAACTTGTTTAGGTGCTCAGCTCAGGCTTCCCAGAAGCTATAGAAAAACACTACACTACCCAGTCCTGTATGCACACTGGCAGCCACGGGCAGACATGACTCTGGGACGGAATCCTATATACACATGGTTGTAATGCAGAAGCAAGCAATTTATTAAAAGTGAAATCTGCAAGGCCTGAATAATGGATTTTCTTAATCTTTTCCTGTATTCCGTATGCTCACTTTTTATCCTTCTCCCACCCCTTCCTAAATGGTATTTCCACATGCCTGCATTAAAACTGCATTATTCCTTTGCCCTTCACACCATTATGTTTCAAAAGACACTGATGTTTTTATTATATTTCATTTTTGTGACCTAGAACTAGTAACTATTGTGCTTCAACAGCAGTATTTATATCATTTTTAAACTATTTAGAAAACGTTCCATGATTATTAGAATGCATGTAAATCAAGATTAAATAATTCTCATTTTGTCTTTCATTAAATTGGACTATCAGTCAGGAAGACTCTATAAATTGAAAATATGTCAATAAGACTTTTTCTTTTCCTGTTAGAAAGCTCTCAAATTATAAACAACTTATTACTAATTACACATTAACACAGTAACAGCAGGAAAAACGAGTTTGTGCTCTCAATAGCCACAGAACACCACACCTCTCATCTTACCCTCCTCCCCCTCCCCAGGATACAAGAAATTCCCTACTTCTACTTCTGTAATATCCTTTGGCTGCTTTATTGTTTTGGAAATAAAGTGTAGAGATTCATGCTCCACAAGGTGTCACTCTAAAACAGCTAGAAAAAATCATGTCTTTGTTTCTAACTTAACCCAAAAGGTCAGAAATAACTAACATTTCAAACTTAACAGTGAACTACCAGACTCTCTACCCAAAGCTGCTACAATGCAAAAGTAAAGGTAGTGGGTATTTTTTCTTGGAAATAGTGTATTTCAAAACCAGTCTATTTTTAACTTACCGGCCTAGCTGAAGTGTGCAAATTTGTCACTAACTGTTTAAATCTGGGACAGCACCCTGCAAGTATTTTATCAGGGTGCATCCCATTGCTCTTTGGTCAACTACCATTGGCTTAGTGAAGAGGCAGAGAGCAACTTCAGACCCAACGGCTTAGGTCTGCAAGGTATTTAAGCTTTGCAATAAAATACACTTTGTCGCTAAACACATTGTCCTTTAAATAAATATACTGTATTCCATAGATATTTGAACTCCCCCTCCCCAAATACAAATAGTTGTCAGCCATAAAACTAATGAACTCTCATTTTCTGTGGTTCACCTGCAATCAGTGAATTAATTCTCTGGAACCTAACAGGAGAGAACTCCAGGGAAGTTTCCTTATATCTAACAAAGCTTACATTGTAGCTTTTTCCTCCTCTAAGTCTATGCCTTCTTTGCTAACTACCTATTTTCACAAACTTTTAAGGGATCTTTGACACATCCATCGACTGAAATTGACCATCAGGCTCAAAACATTCTAGAAAAAATCACACACAGACATGTATGCCCAACTGTCTTCTGAAAGGAAATGAGATTTATATTTCAAGAAAATTAAAATCCTCTATGGGAAAGCACACAGCATCTGGAAGAGACCTGTTAGCACAAGGGAGACAGCTATAGGTGACTGTTTACACAAGATACAATAGAAACTGGAAGCAATTTTGAAATGTTAATGCTTTTCATCCTGTACTTCATGCAGCAGAGTTCTTTTCCCTGCATAGACCAACAGGATTCTTAGACAAAAAATAAAGGAAAAAAAAAAAAAAGAAGTCCACCTGCCTGCTTGTGTTATTCTGTAACACTGCAGCTTTCAAATACTTTATTCACTCTATCCTGATTTGGTTTTTAAGCTTTCTCTCTGGCCCTGTCTCATGTTAGGTTCATTTCTAGTAGCCACACTTCAGAAAAACTAAATGGCCTCAAATGAATGAAAATCCAGAATAATGCCTGCCTGGAAGATCTCAAAGGATTTTGGTTGCCCACTTGTGTCAAGGTGGCTGCAGTTCCAGGACCATGCCTAGACTGTTGAAATAACCACAAATTCAGTGGTAAAGAGACAGGCGTGTAAGGATTTAAGCATTTTGTTGTTTGTATGGCAGCTGATAAAGTTCTGAAAGCTTTTAGTTCATACAGCTAGGAGCTTTGAGAATCTAGTTCTTCAACACTGATTTAATAAAAATGTGTTTACAGTTCTCTCACTTCTTTAAGAATTAATGAAAGCTAGAAAGGCAATAAATACCTTGCTGGGAAAAAAAAACAAAACAACTTTGAGAGAGCTACTTTAGAAGATGCAGCCTTCACCTTTTATGAGTGCAATCACATTTTGGGGAAAAAATAATAATAACCAAAAAATTCATTAAATTGACTACTGAAAGCCTCATTCAAGGCCATTTGGAAATGTCTTGCCTGGGTAATCAGATTTCTGAACTGTGACATTTTTGTAGTTTTAATTCCATTCACAAGATGTGTTAATCACACCCGATTCCACTGATACAGCTATTAAAGGAGAGGAAAAACCTCAGCAGTTACCATAACAAAAACACTTCCTTTACTGTTTTTTCCATTCAAGTCACAAAGAATACAATGAAGTTTTTTTTCTTTAGTCTACACATAGCGTTCAACTCTCACATCACTCTCTTTGTGTCTGAGACTTTGTGCATATACACAGCTGCTACTTCATAACTATGCACAACAAGCAAGTTGCAAGAAGGAAGCTCTATCTCAGAAGTATGAAAAAGAAACCTGAGAAAACGGATTAGAAAAGGTTCATCAGAGACAGAAGAAGAATAAACTGATTTTGTTACCTGCCATTGCCAGTCTGCATGCGATGCTATCAAACTGCCCTATAAATTAACTCATTTTCTTCAGTTTTCCAATTAAGCAAGTACTACACTTAGCACAACTTTTGCTGTAAGAATGAAATCATCACCATCCCTCGTCCAGAAAAGCCTCGCAACGCCTTAACAAAACCAAATCACCACCAAAGTAAACCCACTCACCATAAGCCAGTATTTTATACAGGAATGCTGACAACCAAAATGCAGCTACTTCTATCAGCTGCTTAACAGCTCAGCATTCAACACATTCTTGTCACGTACACACCCACACACAAAACACTAAGTGGATAAAACAGAAAAAAAACCCACACCAAACTGTGGGCAAAATGAGTCAAGCCAAACCAGAAGCTGAGCAGACCTCTTTGCTTTCTTTGAAATGACACTTCATTCAGAAAAAGGTCACACTGGATTTAGCATTTACACTGATGATCAGCAGGATAAGGGCACAGACCAGCTATTACATGTGATAAGAATGGAATGAAAACCCTGGAGACCCAAGTGGGAGACAATGGAGCTTGCACCCCTTAGGGCTTTATCAGTGCACGCAGAAAAAAAATCTACAATTACTCTTACAAACAGGAAAATCCATGAAACCTAATAATCAAAAAAAAACAACCCACCACAAACCAAAACCCCAAAGAACTAAACAAAAAATCAAAGAAACCAAACCCACACCTACTCACACAATATATTTATTTTAATCCTTTTTTTCCCAGCAACAGAGGCTGTTTTAGACAAGGGACAGGTCTGCCTTGATAGCCTATAGAGTTTTGTCTTTATAACTCTGCTCCCTGCCCCATTTAGGTGGGGAACAAAACAGCTATGACTCAAAGATGTACCTTGAGAGGAAGCTGACTATTACATTCCTCATCACCCACGTCTCTAGGGAGGTCAGAAGCATTTTTCAAGAGATCATTTCCCCTGAGCTACGTGAAATTCTATCCAGAAAAAAACCTCAAATAAAATCGATGCAGTCTTGTGCACTCTCCTGTAAAGTAAAGGCAGATCCTCTGGCTACCTGTCTCAAAGAAATTTGCAAACAGGTGCATGGTTTCGGCAAGTGAGAAGAGTTTTGTGACACAGGGATGCGATTTTCTTACAGAAAGAAAATCACAATTATTTCAGCTTTTTCTTCTGGTACAGGACAAAACAAAGTTTCAGGATCTGATATATCAAAGCTTGAGCAGTGCTCAAATTCTCTTGCAATAAACAAACTCAGATTCATTTAATGTGTCTGTATTATGAACAATACTGTGTTCAAAAGGCCTTTCTCCTGTGCCACAGCAAGAACTCTGCATCACAAATCTGAACTGGAATCAGATTCCTGTGGAAATTGTATCACTATCTGAAGCCTAGCACTATGTTTTTATTAGAGAAGTAGGTGCTTTCCAGCCTTGTCAAATGAGACAGTAACACAATCATGGAGTAAAATAATTAAAACTCGTCAGTTGCTATTTGATTGTTCTTAGCAACCTTTTCCCAGAGAGTAGAAAGCATCAAATTGGGCGAAAAGGCATTAAACCCAACAACACACACGTACTACAAGACAGAAGGCACGTTTTGGTCTTACGGTCAAGAAGTTCTTTGGAAAGAGTACTGAACCCAAAGCCTGGTTCAACTGAGAACTGCAGTAAAATGGGAAGAGATGTCAAGTCCCAGAACTCACACGAACCACAGCAGCCACTAACACTGTGCTTCCTTAGGGTCATATCCAACAGCCACATCACAGGCCTTTCACAAAAATCAAGTTAGTTTGCATTCTCACACAGTGCAATTTTAGATGATAATATTTTTCAGAAAAGAGGTGGATCTTTCACTCACACAGAGAATGAGGCATGAAGAAACTCAAAAGGGACGGCTTCTCCAGCCGTCGTCACTGGAGGGAATACTTTGAGCTCAGTGTCTGATCCACTTGGTAATTCTCTGCCAGCAGATTGTCTGGCCTTTGGATGAACCAAAAGCGGTCACAAAGTGAAGAGACAGACCAAATGCAGAAAGCAGGTTCCTCTCTCTCAACAAAATCTATCCTCAGAAAAAAAATCTGTAGCTGCTTTCAACAAACCCCTTAAGATTTACCCTAAGAACTTCAACATGATCATTATAAACCGACCTTTTCTTGGCATGATATCCAGAACGTGAGTGCCAGTAAACAAGCATGGGCAGTTTTACCCAAGCAGTTAAGAAGCACAGCTCCTAAAATGTGTCCGTGTTACCTCCAAAGAACTTCGGCAGTTGCGAATTCAGACCCCAGTCGCATTTCCGTTTTCTTCTGTGAAGAGTAAGAAGTGAAAGGGGCACTAGCAAGCACAGGACTCACATGTACAAATGGAGACAGCAGGTTGAAAGAAAAACTCCCTTCTCATTCAGAGCACACATACTCTACTCCAGATTCCAGTGCTGACATCGATTCAGAAACATGATGCTGACACAGAGAAAGTCCCACAACTGATCTAAAATTAGAGGGGGCTTTATTAAAGAGAGAAAGTAAACCAAAGAAGACTTAATATGATTTATTTTTCTTTACAATCTAAAGTATTTTGCATCTCCTACAATATAACCTATTGCTTTAAACCTTTGATATACTGCTTGAACAGAGACCCAAACTCCAGCAGTCCCGTCTCAAGCATTTACTGTTATTTCTCTGACAAACCCCAGTGCAACACTGACTTCTCCTTCATTAAAACTCAGAGAATTCTCACACAAAGTTTTCCGTTTTTATCTCTCAAACCACTTCAGAACTGAATTCATTTGTTTTGGTAGTAATTTTTGCAGTAGCAATTTGACAACAGATTCTCAGCATTTGTGTAGACCTGACTTTGCTCATTTTTCCAGAGTGACCACACACACACGGGGACCATTTGGGTTTAGCTCCCATTATTAACAAAGCACAACCCCACTCTGCCAACTAATTATTTAAATAAAAAATAAACACTAATCAAACATTTTAAAAGTTTTAGCAAAGAAATGTAGACTACATAGATATGAAAAGGATTCCTCCTATCACATTTTGAAGTACAGTTAGTACAGATACTACTGGAAAGATAAGAGAAGATTTCACTGGAGAGATATCCACCATGCGCCCAAGTTTCTTTCCACTAAAGTTTCCAAATCCCTTGAGAGTCAGGAGCAATGCCTGCCTGAAACAGAACACAGATCCCAGTCATGGAGCCACAACAAACAATTTGCTGGACACTTCTGTTGCAGTCTAGAGGCTGCAACACAGACCTGCAGACTGTACTCATGTGCTTCCACTTTAATAGAACTTTCGACTTAAGATGTATTTTCACAGTGAAATGGGTATGTCAAAGTTTACTTTACTTTTGTTCCAGACATGCAGCAGAGCCTGTGAGCCCAAAAGGCAGCCCGTTTCCTTTTGAAATCAACCAATATGGCTGCAGGAAGTGAGAGATAATACCTCTTCTTACAAATAGTCTTACTTTGGTGGGATTTTTAAAAGGTTTAGCAAAGTAGTCCTGTGCATTTCAAGTAATTTGGGAAAGCTAAAAGAAGACCAGATTTAAAAAATGTAACAAAGTACAACAACAAAAAGATACCCTACAACCACCAACAAAGATACATGCACACCACCCCGACAGTGTCACAGTGAAGATCTGGTTAAATGAGAGTTCAGTTTAAGCTAAGGGAAGAAGTCCCAGTGACTTTAGTAATGGCATGCTTACACCTCTCTCCCCCTCCACACCCACCCCCCCATACTGTAAAGCCAATTAAGTAGGAGCTAAGCCTTTCTTCCTACCACATCGCTAAGGCAATGGTGCTGCTAGTTCCAGCAAAGCTCCCTCATACTCTGTTCATAGACTGTACTTGTCAACATACAATTAGATCATTCCTGAATTAAAAAAAAATACCCGGAAGCAACTTTGCATAAGGACTATTTTCTTTCAAAGCGCAATAGAAAGTTGGCATGTACTGCATTTACCAAAACTGTAATGTGGTTTAAGTATCGGTTTATTTTAAAAATATTCAGCTCTCACCTACAGGCTACTCCAGATCCCTGTGAATCAGCAGATATTTTATCAGAAAACTTCCTTCTTTAAGTCACCTTTACTTCCCCTCTGTACTTTGCAGAAAGCGTTAGAAGAACTATGCGATCAGCCTTCACTATAGGCAACTGTCTACTACTGTCCAGAATGAAGAACATGAAATATTCAGGATGTAAAACTGAATTTTGATATATAAACCTCTAACAAACCTAACACTCTACTGACTACAGAAAATTTAAGTAAATGGCAGCCATACAACAGACAGCTTCTTTCAGGTATTTACAATATACTTAGCATCACATCATGAGTTTAGGTATGCTTTTTTCCTTTGTCCTCTTCCAGATACTCCTGGGTTTTAAAGCATCTCAAATAAACAGATGTTTAAATCAGACGCTACACAGGTTAAACAACATGGTTCTATTAAAAACTATCTTTAAGCATGGCACTCAGTGACAGCAATACAATACTTTTTTCCACAAAGCAACTAATATAAAAATATGCCATAAAATCATCTGTAGACTAGTATGCTAGTACATACATGTAATCATAACATTCTTTTAAAAACTCTTTCCTGAGATACCTTGGGTTGTTTGATTTTTGTGTATTACTGGATGCATTATCTTTATGATTCATCTAAAACAACTGTACAATATTTTGTACGTGCAGGACACTCGGTAACACGTAAAAAGTAGTACGCAAATATATGGCAAAGAAACAGCTCTTAGAAATTACACGCTTTTACTGTGTTAGATTTTTTTAACATTTGGCTCCTTGGGAGATGGGAGGAGCACGAGAAACCTGAAATTAGAGCTGTGAATTGAGAGAAAGCAGGAAAAATGTTAGGAGTTGGAATAATAAATGACACAAACAGAAAGCCATAATTCATGTTGGCTATGTATTGCCTTTTAAAGCAACTGGACATATTTTAGTCAGTTCACAGTATAATAAATATTTTTACTAATCTGTTTTGGAAGAGCAAATGTCTTCTAGGGTTTCAAGCTCCTCTATAAGTTTCTGGTTCTGAACTTCTAGCACTGCAACACGATTCTCCAGACTTTCTATGTATTCTTTCTTCCGACGTCGGGATTTTTTAGCAGCTTCCCTGCAAAAAGCAGAAGTAAAAAGTGCAAACAAAAAAGCCATTTGCATGCCATTAGAAAGCTCAGCAGAGTATGGAGACTATGACAGAATTCCAAGTTTTGGAATATCTCCCAAATCAGTCTGAAAACACTAAGCAAAACTGGGTTCCACAAGGGCCTCAAGTGTCTCTTTCTCAAGTTCGTATGGCAATCTGTAGAATTGCTTCCTCTCACGCCTTGATTAAAGTTCATAACAAAGGAGGTCCAAATGAAAGACAGTTACTCTGCTTTATGACAATAAAGATCTTTAAGGGCCTTGAGTTCCTCAATGAGAGTCTTGTTTTGGTTTTCAAGCACAGCCACACGATTTTCAAGACATTTGACATATTCTTTCTTCTTTCTGCGACATTCTCTGGCAGCTTCCCTGGAACCAATACAAGGCAAATGACTACAGGAACAGCCACAATATGGCAAAGACTGGATAAATGAAATTACCTGCAATCCCTGCAGTTCCACAATAACAACAACAACCACCATCACCAACAACTGTTGGATTGTACAAACAGAACGGCAGATAACAGCCATAAGCAGTAACATGGTTAAAACACAATTCAAAACAACTAGAATTGGAAAGAAATTCAGCATCAACAAATAACAGACAGAATTAATGCACAGAAGAACTGAGAAAAACAGTGAGTAAACAACAACATATTGACTTGAACTGTACTAAACATTTAGACTGAGAGCAGCATTTCTTCCTCCAGTCACATTCCATTTTATGTGTTTGTTGGGAGTATTATCTCCTGCAATCCAAGTTGTAAAACCAAACCCAAAGAATTTACTTTCAGAAAATACAAGCACAACACTGCTCTCTTTGGATAAAAAGCTAGATGCCAAGCTTACAACCTCCTGTCATTTGTTTACCTTAAGGTAACATTCTACAGTAAAATTTATGTCCAAACTAGCAAAATATTTTAGCATTTTACAACTGTCCACCTGGGTATGTTTCACCCACATGCATCTGGGGTTTTTTGTTGCTGGCAAATGGCAGTCTGGAGCCATACTCATAGCTCTGCTCAGGATTCTGTTATATTCATAGAATTGTAGAATGGTTTGGGTTGGAAGGGACCTTAAAGATCATCTACTTCCAATCCCTCTGCCATGGGCAGGGACACCTTCCACTAGACCCAGTTGCTCAAAGCCCCATCCAACCTGGCCTAGAACACTTCCAGGGAGGAGGCATCCACAACTTTTCTGGGCAACCAGTGTCCCACCACCCTCACAGTGAAGAACTTCTTCCTAATGTCTAATCTCAATCTACCCTGCTCTTGTTTAACACCCTTGCCTGTTGTCCGATCACCTCATGCCCTTGCAAAGTCCCTCTCCAGCCTTCCCTTTCCTGTAGATCCCTTTAAGTACTGGAGGGCCACTAGATTGAAGCTAAACACTTTGAGTAGTATTTCCAGAAGCATATGACTGAACAAGCATTAAATTCCAGAAGAAATTTTAGAAGTACTGGGAGTCCACTCCTTTAACATCTTGCAACATGATAAATTGTCAAATTGTGAGAGTGTAACTTTCCAGCAAGTTATATGAGAGAGAAACTAGTGTTGAAACTGAAGAGAGGAGAAAGAAAAGGAGGTAGAACAATGCAGTGATCCTCAGTAGTAATTTAAAATAAAAGGCATGAGAGCAAAGCAATGCCATTAATTCAATCATAAAGCAAGGGGTTATTCAATGTATTAGAGATCTGCATAGCAGACTATTTCTTCCATTAATCTAACTGCCACGGATAGCAGTGGCCATGCATTTTTTTTTTTTTAAAAAAAAAAAGGGAAGGAGTCCCTTAAGAATAGCAAGAAGAATGCAGAGAGGGAGACTGGCATTTACAGCATACAATCAACTCCATGTCACCTGATTAAAATATAGAGCCACATCATATAATATCCCTCAGAAAATGACAGGAGCACTGCACAGTATCTTATCCCAGTAGCCAAGTGTTTAGGAAAGACTATAATTATCATTCCATCCTAGAGTAAGTCCTCTTCACAGCATCATTAAAGGACAGCTGCTAATGAGATCCTCAGATATTTTCCAAACTGATTCTTTGCTGGGATGTTTGAAAATGAACAAACCTATACTGGTTATTTTACTGTCACTAGAGGGTGAGGAGGAATTAAAAAAAAGCAACAAAAAGTATAGCTCCAGATCATCACAAAAATTATCAGAAAAGGACAACACTAATATCTATTTCTGAATTACCATAGTATTTTAAAACTAAAAATCCATAGTGATATGGTCAACTCTGACTTTCCAGAGTTAACAGCCAATACCTGACGCTAACAGAAAGACTGACAACGAATTTCTTGCCTTACTTTTGTCAGTCAAAGGCAGTGCTCATGACCTTAACAAGAAAACTTCATTAGAACCTTTGCTGATTTTTTTTTTTGGCAACACTTACTATTAAATTGTTAAATAGACTTACCTATTCTTCATAAGTCTCAGCTCCCTCTTGCGTGTTGCCTCTTCTGCCAGCTGCTGAGGGCTATGCAAAGTCCCTGGTGAGGCTGCCATTACCACTCCCTGAGGTAAGGCAGTAGTGGGAGTTCGAATCTGGTAAGCTGGCATGTTTCCAGTTGCAGCTGGTATAAAAGAATCATATTCTAAATGTTAGGGCAGAAAAATAAAAAAGAAAAAAAAGAAAGAACTATGCAGAAGTCTCTCTGGAAATAAAAGAATTCTGTTCATGAGTTATGCAGGAACCCTGCTACATAAAATATTTCACAGGCCTGTAATGTCACAACTATACTTGTTATCTCAGTAGTGTTCTTTTTCCACTCTATAAAATAAGTTATCTCAATTGCTCCGCCATGTGGCCCCACTAGCCAGCCAGACTGAAGCGTGTGAAAGTTACCACATGGCTCTTTTCAGACAACATAGGGAAAGCTGTTTGAGAAACACAGTCAGAGCATCCACACTTATTTCCTGTTTACACAATCCCATGAAAAGATCCCCCCACTCTTGCAGCCACTGAGATTTACACACTACCCCTGACCTCTAACAGAGGCTTCAGGAGTCAACTTGCTTCAGAAGGCAACTTTTTCCTCCTACCCTTTGACAGCAACAGTACAGCAGTTTGGCAGCCCTTGGAATACCAGTAAGAGCTGCTGCTGCTAAAATAAAAAGGAAAAAGACAAATACTCATGTTGAAGAGAAGCACGTTCCTTGAGCAAGAAGACCGCAAATAGGATGCTGCAGCATTAGCAGGCAAGAGGAGGTAGTGGGAGTTGCACAGAAAGGGGTGTAGCTACATGGTAAATTGGTGTGCAAAAGTGCAGATTCAGCCTCTGAGCCTACCAGTTCCGAGCTCTGCCCAAGGTGAACACAGATCTGAAATCTGACACGTCATTTGCAACCACCACCTTTCTGGTAGTGTCACCTCATTTCTGTATTTCTGAGGCACTTTGTTCCTACATGGCGCAGCCCAACTGGAAACCGCTGTGGAAGTCCTAAAACTTGTCTTGTCTGACACAAGGGAAGAAAATAAAAAAATCAAAGAAGTATCCCTCTTCAAATTATATGCAAGTATTTACTTATCCATTTCCAAAAATACTTTATATTATCACATAACAAAACTTCACATTTTGTCACTAAAGCAATTAAATATAGAAGTTGAATCTTCAGAGGCCTTACGTTATGCTTAATTTATACTTTTTTTTTAAAGCAATATTCAAATAATGGAAAATCTTAACTTGTGCCATGGTTTAATCCCAATCAGCAACTAAACACCACACATCTGCTCCCTGACTCCCTGCTCCAGGAAGATGAGGGAGAGAATTAGAAGGGTAAAAGTAGGAAAACTCACAGGTTGGGATGAGAACAGTTTAATGGAAATAAAACTAAAATAGCAGCAATAAATTGTAATGAAAAAGGAAAATAACAAAAAGAGAGATAAATAAGCCCCAAGACAAACAAGTGATGCAAATGAAAAGCAATTGCTCACCACCAGCCAACCGATGCCCAGCCTGTTTCTGAGCAGCAGCCCCAAGCCAGCTCTCCTCCTGGTTTATGTACCCAGGGGGACCTCACAGGGCATGGAATATCCATCCCCTGGGCCGGTCTGAGCCAGCTGCCCTGGCTCTGTCCCCTCCCAGCTTCTTGTGCACCCCCTGCCTCTTCTCTGGCAGGGCAAGAGGAGAAAAGCTGGAAAGTCCTTGACTCGGTGTAAGCACCGCTCAGCGACAAATACATCAGTGTGCTAGCAACATTATTTTCATCCTGACTCCAAAACACAGCTACCAGGAAGAAAATTAACTCCATCTCAGCTGAAACCAGGGAAATCTGGTAAAATAAAATGTAGACAAAACTGCTTTGGGGACGCTAACTGGTAAAGCAGTAAAGAGACATTAGTCTCTTTTACAGGGATAAAACCCCAAAATGTAAACTTAATACAAAAATTACTGCTATTCTTATTAAGTTAATGCAGGTGCTTCACTAATTAAATACAACAAAATAGGATCAAGTTGTGTTTAGACTACAACTCTACAGCCATGTCCTGAAATCATTATCAGCTTAAACACTTTTACCTGCCCAGTCGAGAAAGGGGGGAGGTGCAAAGTGTTTGTGGAACTACAAGACGAACTGGACCTGTGAACTGACCCGAGTTGGCTAATCCCCTGGGGATGGGGAAGGAGAGAGAAATCGGCCCAGGACAGCCCCGTGAACACTAACCTGCCAGCAACAGGCCTTGTCTTCCTGTACATCTATCGGAGAATTAGCAAACCCTTTCTTTATGGTCTCCACGTTTCTTAGCAGTCCCAGTTATGTCAATGGGACGACACTCCAAATCACAGTTTATCAAAATGGAATTTTAGAAACTCTTCTGGTTCACCTTGATGCTGACCACATCACATATACTTTGTAGGCTCTATGGTAAGAACTATCTTTTCCTCTCTGTCATTGCTAGATTAAAAAGAGCTGCTATCTTAGTTTGCCTTAGCTACAACAAGTTAGAAATCCAAGGGAGCCATTTGGCGTATTAAGTCACCTGGCAAGGCTGAGGTGACCTGGGTGAAAACACTAACAGGACTTACTGCTGCTGCTGCTGCTGTGAGGACTGGGGTGTGATAATGTACCTGCAACAGGATTTAACAAAAGGGAGTCCCTATCTCAGCTGGGATCAGCAAACACCACTGTAAGAACATTTTGCACGAATAGTTTGACCGGGTTCCAGTAGTGTCTCTCCCTGACTAACAGTTGGCTCACTTATAAACCTACTGGCGTGGTAACAGACATGAATAACCATTTGGTGGTACAGACGTTGAACCAGATGTCATGGTTTAAAAGAAATTTAAAAAGGAGAAAAAGAAAGAAAAGAATGAAAAGAACGAAAAGAAAGAAAAGAATGAAAAGAACGAAAAGACAGAAAAGAACAAAAAGAAAGAAAAGAAAAAGAACGAAAAGAAAAAGAATGAAAAGAAAGAAAAAGAACGAAAAAAAGAAAAAGAAAGAAAGAAAAAGAAAGAAAGAAAAAGAAAGAAAGAAAGAAAGAAAGAAAGAAAGAAAGAAAGAAAGAAAGAAAGAAAGAAAGAAAGGAAAAAGAATAGCATTGAGAAAGTATATATTAGTTGTGCTTTGTGCTTTGTGCTTTGTGATCCATTATTGCAAATCAATTACTTCAAAGTCTGCAAATTTTTTTGTATAGTATCTAAAAAAGTTACAACAGTTTCCTCTGAAAAAGACATTGGAAAGGATGAAACAAGCTTTAAGCATGGGAGACAAAACATACCCTTGGAAAAAAAAAATCATAGTTTCAGCCTAGTAATGTACCTACACATTGCCCGGGGGGTTACCTTCCATTTTGGCATCTGACAGAAAAATCCCCAACATCTTGATCCAGACCAACAAATCTCTGTGGCTGTTTATAATGAAATTCCGTGGAGGTTTAAAGTAATTCCCAACATATCAGGCACTGGACTGAGTTAACAATGCAACGAACGGAACAAACTTCGAGATGGTGTGTTTCCCTAACACACTGCCCCAGGTCATCCCATTTTTAAATTTTTTTTCCTCCTTAGAATTGGGAGTAAAAAGTCACTGGAAACCTGAAACTTTGAGTTGGAACTTACCAAAAGGAAATTATTAACAGGAAGACAAACTAAAATACAACCAAAAAACCCCAAACCACATTCGGAAGAATACAATAAACCTTGTAAATTAAGCTATGAGAAATTAAAAAGAAAAATTAATAGAGGAAAATCAGGCACGTTGTATCAGCAGGTTGTTGGAAAAAATAACTTGCTGGACACTAGAGAGCATCACTGCACTCGAGCTCTTTCAGTGACTACCCAGGAGAAAAAAAGGCTGGTGCACACACTATGAATTAGTCTGTTCTCCCCTTCTGTGAGTCATAATGATGGGACTAGATTATCAAAGGGTTTTTAACTTCACCACTAAACAGGCTAAACAAGGCGTGAATCATTATCCCTTCGAGCATTAAAAAAAATAAATAAAAAATACCCGCAAAGCGTCCACCTGGAGAAGATCCTTATCTTTAGCTGACTGCACAACCCGTACCAGCGAGGAGCAGCAGCACGTAGGGGCCAGCTGCGAAGCGGTTAACGTGCCCGATGGGCCGGAGGCAACTGGCGAAGCAGAAAGGAACTGACTAAATCACAGCATGACTTGGAGCTGACGTCAATGTGTATCTTGTTTGGAGTTTAACTTTTCCAGTTCCCTACTGCAACACGGTTCCAGGAAATCTACTGACGTCAGCCTTTGGAACTCAATTAGCTGAGGAGCAGACCATTTCCACCGCGGAGGAGAACACAAGCCGGCGTTACAATGCTGCAAATCAATGCTCTCGCCCGTTTGTTTGCCTTCAGTATTTTCTTTCATAATCAAAGCACAGGGTTTATTTACACGACTGAAACAATGCACACTTTTCTCTCGCAGCTAGGCTTAAGCCTGTTTTAGCTATCAAATCTGAAGTGTTCTTTGCTAAACAAAAAAAAAAAAGCGGCAAGCAGTGTCATTTTTACAAAATAAAATCCAGTTCTAAGCATAGTAAGTTACGACTATCTCCACAATGAAGACTAATTTAAAAGCAGAGTGGAGGATTTTTCAGCAAAATCCTTCATCAGACTGTGAAGATTAGTTATGTGAATCAATCCGTGCAAGAACTCAGGCACTAGCCATGGATTTTTTTTTTCCCCAAATGAAGCTCTTCAAACTGCTCTGAAATCCTCCACTGACTAGGTCTGACCAGAAGCTATTTGTGCCAGTTCTGAAAAGCAGAAGAGCTACAGCAACAGGTTCAAAAGCAAATGTCACAAATACCAACTAAGCACTGCTTAGACACCCAAAAATGTAATGTAAAAGACTAACAATTTTTTTTTACCTGTTTCGTCTCCTGTTACAGCCATGATCAGCTTCTGCACACACGACTCTCCTGTTCCTCTACCAGAGCTCAGCATGAACTGTTCCAAACTAGCAAGCATGTGCAGGATTACAAGCAAGAGCACTGACATCACCGTGACCTCACTTGCTTACCACTGTCATTAATATGCTCTGTCACTGGAACAGCTCACTGAAACTGCAGCCTAAAGAACTCCTTTTCCAGTAAAGCTTTTTTTTTTTTATCCCCTCCTCTTCCATATTTTTATAAGCCTAGCTTTGTTCTTTCCCCTGAATTATTCATACAGCTACAGAAAGCACTCAGCACAAAGCAAGACCTTAACATTCACAGCACCGACTGACAGAAATTAAAACGTGGCTCTAGATTTCACGACTGTATGCAGACAATAGTCACGACTGGATGGAAAATAGGGAAATTTTAAAGAGACAAGCTCTTGTTTTGCTTGGAGCAGTTCCATGAAAAGGCAAAGAACTCTGTCAGACAGATGTACAAAACAGGAAAGCTTAATAAGCTGTAACAAATAGGTAAATGAAAGGCTAAAGCTCCTTGCTTTGGGGAAGGACCAACAACCCATTTGTTTAATTTCAGTTAGAGGCATCAGAAAAGATTGAAGAAAGCTCCAACAAAGTAAACCAACCTAAAGCTAGTAATTTCAAATACTGTAACAGGCAGAACAGTAACTCTGGGTAAGGGCTACCTCTCCCCCATTCCCTCCTTCTTCAAAATAAGCCCAAGAGTTCTGGTTAACTTAGTTCAAAAAAAAAAAAAATAGACGTCAGCTCTAACAGAGTTACTCCTTCTTATTTACATGAATTTAAATTAGTTTCAGCCCAACAGTCCAGGCACTGGTCTGTACATAGGGCATAACAAATTTCTAAGCCCTTTCTTTGTAATAAACAAATTCAGACTGGTAATTCATCAGCTATGAAGCTATGTTAAGGACAGCAATAATGAAACCATCAATGCAAAAAAGGAGCTCCCTGTGGTTCCAGGACCATTTCGGGACCGCATGAACAGATTATCAGAACTGAAGCACACAACAAATTCAAATCACATCTCAAATATCACTGTTCATATCACTGACCACATTATGAAAACTAACATAGATCCCAACAGAATGATTTTTGATACAACTTTTCTATACTCCTTTTCACTAATAATTAAACAAGTTCTTTTGCTTCACCTACCAAAAACCCCCTTACTGTGTATTATGAAAGTGTCAGGGCATCAGAACCGTCTCTTATTTTGTCTGTGAATATGAGTTTGTGGCAAATGAAATATCACTCAGTTGGATCAACACCTTTGGTGCTTTTATACTAAACCTTTTTTCCTGCCACAGGTTATTAGAAAACATCAAGCACAAGGTTTATGTGATGGCATCCATTATTACACGAGATTCATCAAAAAAAATATTTTTGAAAAAATACAAATGCGTATTTTATCTGAAAGGTTCTGAAATAAATCTTTTCTGCCCTAGGACTGATACTTGGGGGTTTTTTTGTTTGTTTTTTCCCTTTCTTTTACTTCTATGATAACTAAAAATAAAATTTTTATGCTGTCTATCCAAAATGATTACTAAGATTACTAATCAAAATGTTGCTGTCCTATTTTGATCTGTGCTGTCACAATATTAGGTGAACCATCAACTGCAAAGCTTACATAAATGACAAATGTTCATAAGCTATATTCCTCGAGACTTTCTAGCATAGGCAAGCCAACCTGCAGTAAGGACATATTAAGAGACTGGTATATTCAACTAACTCCACTGTCTCAGCACATCCTGAAAAACTCAGGTTTGGTGACAATCTGCAATTATTATCAGCAATCTGTATCACTGTAAATATTCTCAGGTACTGTACTCTTTATTTGCTCTGTTTTTCTTAAAGTTAGGTTTTTTTAAAAAGATTTGCCAGTACCAATAGTGTGCATAATAAGTTGAAACCTTTTATCTTCTCATCATCTCTGGGTTCATGCTCATGTACTATTCCCTTTGTATTTTTCCCTGTATATAATATGCAGCATTTTTCTTCTGTGTCAAGAGCTATGAGCATCACTAAAGCACTGGACTTCGTTTGGGCCAAAGGAAGAGAGAATTCTAAAAAGTCAACTTCTCGGAGCACAGACAGAGAACAAATCAATTTTGGTTAAAGTTATCTAGAAGCTTTCGGAAAGAGGATATAGCAGTTATTCAGTAACTGTCTCTGAATCCGGTTTGAAGGTTTTCATCACAGGCAAGACACTCGGTAGGCTACACCAGCAGGTAGTGGAGCCCATCACTGAGACTGAAGAGGGTGGTAAGAGGACAGCCCTGTCAGAGGACAACCTGCAAGGAAGAGTGTCTAAAGGAAGGCCAGTCAAATGAAATTCCCAAGGACTAAAATGTTGTCAGGTACAATCCTTAACTTCTGCTCTTCTTCACAGACTTGGAGAGGTTTTAGGAAACAACTAATCTCTCTGCGCCGCCCCCGAAGCGCTGAAGAATAGAAGTAATATATACAAAATACAACCTGGAAAGAAAGGTCCTCTAATTTAAGGGGTGTG
The DNA here is from genome assembly GCF_000703405.1 of Apaloderma vittatum. Classification (NCBI taxonomy): domain Eukaryota; kingdom Metazoa; phylum Chordata; class Aves; order Trogoniformes; family Trogonidae; genus Apaloderma; species Apaloderma vittatum. The sequence continues at coordinate 25,943 of NW_009725006.1, forward strand.
TACATACATGTATAGAAAACATGTTAGACTCATACTCAGAAAATAGGCACTTACCAGAGCGGAAAATTTGTTTGGGGGAACAGTCAAATGTGGGGTTTAAGGCTTTGGTAAGAATGTATTCATAATAATACTTAGTGAAGTTCTAATAGTATTCTCTGCATAATGAAAAAACTAACATTTTGGTGAATCATTTTTCATATTATAGAGATTCCTTGAAACACTTCTAAAAAGGGAAGACAACGTCTTTCAGCAGAATTAACCAGAGGCAATGGAAGCATTCAGATTTGGTATCATTATTTAGGATTGCCTCAACAAGTTCAGTTATCTGCAAGCTGTTAGCTTCATTTATATCCTGGGCTTCTTTACAGCAAAGGGAGAGAAACAGCCACTTAAATACAGAATTTATTTCAAACATCCATATTAGCACAAAAGCATCACCTCAACCTAGTTTTCACCACCTCTCTCAGACATCTGTTTACATTTAGTCAATAACTCTCATCCACTCCAGGAATACTTATTTAAAGGCTTCCTACCTCTTCTCATGGTTTATTTTAGAAAGCTGTTTTGGCTAAAGAATGCATTTGTACAGCCCTCCCGCCCCACTTCTCTGTGCCAATTTTTTTTTTAAAAAAAAAAGGAAAATAAATTCTCTATATCCTCCATGGCAACCTCCATACAGAAATCTCTTCCACATTTTCATAGGTTTTCCTCAACATAACCCAAATCTCAACCCTTACTTTCCCTGGTATTGATAAGAATCCAAGATATCTTTGGTTCTCAATCTCCCTCAGCATTCCCAAAAGGCTGGGAACAGCCAAAGGAAAAAAAAATTTACATAAACTACAGTAAAGTTCAAGACTTCACTATTCACAGTTCAGTTCACATGTGTATATTTTATAGTACTCACAAAGTGTTCTGTGAGAAAACTAGCTTCAGTAAAGAATCTCCTTTCCAATAAATACCAGAGTCATATTTTGCAAGGAAATTCTGCCCTAAAAATATGCAAAGAACTTCAGAACTTGTGTTTTATTGAGATTGATTAACTTCTGAAAAAAACCCAAACAAATTAATTTCATATATTAAATAAGATGCACCATCAGCATCTCATTTCGATCTGTAACAGCATCTTTACTGCAATTAACATATCTCTGAGAGTCTGGACAAGAGAATTCAAAAGCAGGAAGTGATTTTATACTCTATTCTCAACTCAAAAGAAGGAGCTGCTTTACTGAGCAGAGTATCCGAGTCTCCTCCTAAGAATGTATTTCATCATGCTATGCATAAATATTCTATTTGATAGTGCAATAATGCCAACATAAAATAAAAAGCCTTTCAAGAGAAATATTTTATATGAAAAAACTAAATGAAATATACCTTGAAAAACTACTTGGCTTCCAGGAACAAAAAACTGTGTGCCGTCGAGTGATTGTCCAGCATATTGCACAATGGCAGCACCTGGCTGAGGAGCTCTTGAATTTGTCATTGTTAATGTCTGTAGTCCATGGACACCATCAGAGGCTGGACTGGCAATCTGGATTGCACCAGCTTTAGTTGCAACTAAACAGAAAAGTTAGAGAATAGAAAGAAAAACAACGTGTTACAAAGCGCATCTCCCTTTTTAAAATAAATGTTGTCTGATAAGACTTCTGGTCCTCTCTTTCTATAAAGATCAATTGTACACTAAAACATAATGTTAATACTGATTTGTGCAAATATAAAGCCTAGTTGTGTAGCATGCGCCACGTGTGTAACAGATCAAAAGCAGTGTTCCACACATTTTATCTTGATGCTTCCAGAAATATTAACTCTTCTAAAATAGTTTTAATATATGAAAAAAGACAAAATAGTAGCTCCTGGTGATACAGAACCATTGCTGATTGTAACTCTAACATAAAAGACTCAATATTAATTTAAAAAACAAAAGCAGCTCTGGCTACCAACTCCCACAAAACAAAAACCAGGACATCTAGACAAAGGAATAGCAAGTCTTCTTACAGTCACAACCCCTTCCTTAGTGTGAGTGAAAGTCTAGGCCAACAATGTTTTTCCAAATGGCACAAAGCTGTAAGAAGTCCAACACTGATGGAAAAAGAGAAACAGAAGAAAGAGTGGGGGTTTTTTCCCTCCATGTAACCAGCGGACCCCTGGGGGACACCTCTCGTCACTGGTCTCCACTCAGACATCGAGGTGTTAGCTGTAACTCTTTGAGTGGGACCATCCAGCCAATTCCTTATCCACCGAGTTGTCCACCCATCAAATCCATGTCTCTTATGTTAATCAAATACTCCTGGAACTTTTAGATGAGAACCCAATTCCCAAGAAGTAACAAACAAATCTTTCCCCAAAAGATATCTGAAGTACAATCATTTTCATTGTATTTAAAGCAGTGTGAGATGGTACAAGTCATATATAAGTACAGATTCAGGACTGCCAACTCCTCTGATTTCACTGTCAGATTCACAATCTTTGATGGCATTTTTGAAGGTTCAGCGCTGATTAGCTGAATATCCAATTTGTTAGACACTCACATGAGTTTTGGAGACAGTTGATTTCCAATGTTCTGTCCTGACAATAGTAGGTCATCTTGAACGTGCAGTATCAGATAATAACATTTCAATGAGATACTAACAGTCAATTAGTAAACTGTTATTTGTAAATTAGACACCAGTAACTAACTATTGGAAGCTCAGATAATTTTTTGACAGTGTAGCAGTATCTACCAAAATTGCCAAATCCCAGTAGCTAAATTAACTTTTTCTGGGGGGAAATGGGGAATTCCTCTCATGCTGAATGAAGCACAGAGCCCCATTTGTAATACTGGAACAAGGTTCCGCATGAACCTCCAGTCCCACCCTTGGAACAGGGAACATGTACTGTAGGAATTAGCTTGGTGCTGCATTAAGGGGGAAGGAGGGAAAAAAATTTTTTTTTAAAAAAAAAGGAAGATTTGTTTCAGTCTGGCCTCCAAAGCATTTTGGGGCAAGGCAGAAGAGAAAAGCCATAAAAATAAATCATTGTCTCTATTCTTTGCAAGATCCAGGACAAGAGTAGGTGCCCAGCAGCATGCAAGCTTCCCAGCAGAATTTGTCACCTCTGCCTCCCAGGGAAGTTATCCACAGCCAAACTCAGCCTCTCACAGAGTTCACACCAGAAACAGTATGTCTAGACATGACAGTACCATACCACATAAAAACCAGTCAGTTCGGGTTCCTGAGCACTAAACATCAGCACAGGATCAAAGTTCTTTGCCTCACAGTGAGCCTCGGTAGAGCAACTGTGTCATGGCTGTCCTGCAATTATTTGTTGAGATCACAACGCGGTCCTTTCTAAACAAGAGCAAACCGTCGCACTTACAGGATTCACTCCTGCCATATTCCCAGAACAACACCCTGCCCTCAGCCCATTCCCTGTCCTGATTTCAACCACTGCACAGACTTTTGTTGTGCTAGAGCTCTATAGGAAATTGAGCATTTTACAAAGAGTACAGGACTTTCCTGGACAGTGGAGATGAACAGATGGATGCATGGAAGTGGCATCTTCTCTTCTAGCTAGGACTGAAGCTGACTCTAAAATCTTTCTCTGAGTATGACCAATAGCTCTAATGTAAAAAAATCAGATCTTCCCCTCCCGTCCAAAACTGGGAAAAGTAACTAAAATTGTTCTTTCCTAAAAGATTTCTCCAATTGTTAAAAACCTGTCCTAAAGCAGCAGGTAACCCAAACGGATGGTAAAAGAACTACTAGTTTTCATTTCTCCTGCATCATTTCAGACAGAACTTGTGTTACACACAAGTAGGAGGAGAGGAGGCACGGGTAGGGGGTGTTTGATACTCATGCTCCTACTGAACAATTATTGAATTCTCGTATGGATAGACCACCACCACAGGTGAAGCAACCAATATTGTTTCAGCATTCAATAACCAACATGACAGAACTACCGTGAACAGAATAGATTTATAGTCAGATTAGGCTACAAGGCTCATACACAGACATCTCCTTACGAACAACTATCCGTTCCTCTTACAGGAAGATAAGATATATGTTGATTGAGATAACTGGGAAAGACATTTTATGTAGCTAGTCATGCCTGTCGGTCTGTCTGCTTCCATAAGCCAAAGCCAAGAAGCTCTAAGGAAAAAGATATTTGGAAACCATGGCAACATATCATTTTAGCTGGTTGAAAAGTAAAGAACAGCCACCATTGCTGCTAATAAAAAAAAAAAAATACACCTTTTCCAGAAAAAATTACTTATCAAGTTCTTCTAAATGTAGTCATCCCAGACATCCAGACACCAACATGGAGTCAAAGTCATCTTTTCAACTAAACTGCCTTTCCTAAGCAGGAATAGAGCGAACAGCAGAGAAAATAAGGAATTGGCAAACGTAGTCACATATGGTATCTGCTTTACGCCAGGGCACAGCACAGATGGCTGCAGTGACACTGCGAGGCCGGTTCCCCTTTGCCACAGACACTGTACAAGATGAGTGCACAAACTGCTGGGTGCCTGCCCAAGAGAACCCCTGCAACCAGTGCTGCCAAGAAGGGAGGAGGAGTCCAGAGACAGGAATGACAAGCAGAGGACCTATTGACAAGAGATGTAAAGATCAAATAGATACACGGGAGTGACCTTCATCATATCTGGACTGAAATCACCACAGGACATGCTGCATTCCCCCAGTGTTCCCAGGTTCAGTTAACAGCAGTTCCCGGGGATCACACACAGCCAACAGGACAGCTGCTCACAAATGCTGCAGATCTCTGCCTTATACATGTAAGGACTAGAAGTAAACAGTCAGGCTCCCTTTGGTAAATTCTAAATTAACAGCCCTTCTGCTATAAGGAAATGACCATCCTTGCTACAGCTTGGTACCAATTTTTCCTAATCAGAATTCAAGAGAACACACAGACTTCACTGAAGAAAAAGATACGTGATATTTTAACTTACGAAGTTGAATTTAAAAAAAAAACCAAACATCCAATTAATGAACTAAAAAATTAAGTAAGAAAAAACATTTCCAAGAAGACAAAGTACTCAAAAAGTTTTTCAGCCAGAATCAGAAGAGTCCATGAAGGCTGACATTGCATCCTGAAGCAATGCCTCATTATGGCTGAGAACCTATTTAACAAGGTAAATCACCTTGAATATACAGCATATGTTTTAAGCTATGGCTTGTTCAAAGAAAAAGCAGCATAAAACAGAAATCGTCTATGCTTAGCTCATGTGAAAGCCAAGTTTAAATTAAGATAATTGAGATTTAACTATATTTTTGTGGACTCTGTCAATTTAAACACATTGTAAGTTATGGTCTCTGTTGCCTGATTTTTCAGAAGTAAATGTCTGATGGAACAAGAAAGCAAAAAACTGAATCTCATGCTTTTATAGTGACTTCTCTGTCACTACCATTTATAGCTATGTTAAAATGAAAACATCCACAATTAAGAATCACCTCCTAGACATTACTAGTAGAAGTCCAACTCTGGTTTCCTAGAGGAATGTATGATTAAGAAACCTAAACTCTTAATTTCTTAGAAATTCTAAAGGCTTGAAGGTTCACTACAACATAGTACTGACACTACAGCACTTCTTTTTAAGCATGGAAACTGCAATTTTTATTTTTTAACTAAAGCTAAACCAAACTAAAAATGTAATTCCCAAATTGAAGAAAATAATTTGGTCAAGAATACCGGTCAGATTCTGTACGGGATAGCTGCAATTTAACATGACCACAAGTCCACATAAAAGAGCCCTTCAGATGCTGGACATCCTGAAGCAGATGTTAATTTCTCTGTATACCCTACAGAAAGGGTACGAACAGCAGCTTAGGAGGCCAAATAAAATGACTTTCTAGGCTGAAGGGGTAGATAGTAACACAGGCAAATTCTGCTTTCTCAGAGTTAATAATTACTTGAGTTGCATAAATTAAAAATAACTGAAGAATTCTAAGGATGACTAGAATACAACTAGAGAGACATTCTGTCTTCTTTTATGTGCCTTTGCAATGTTTTTACAGACTTCCTCTCTTCTCTTGTTTCAGGACAAAAAACCCACAGCATTTCTTTTGCAATTTTCCTGCCATTATATCAAAGGAAAAATACCTGGATTTCAGTGTCTACACACAAAAAGGCATGAAAAAAAAATTAACTGTAGGAGTGAAGCTTTACCCAACACATAACTGAAAAAAGTGTTCTTATAAAGTTATCCTTGGATGATATATGATTAAGCTTGAAGAAGCTACGCAGAGCAAAATGTAAAATTTTTAACACAAATACAGGAACAAAGAAACCCACAAATCTATAGAATAGAACTGTAAATCTAACTTTTCATTTGCATTTGGAGGTAGTATCAGGTGTTGGAGACTATGATTTAGGTTAATTCTGCAGTTAAAGTGTTCATACTTGACAACTGGAGAGGAAGGGACATAATTCTTTTAAGAAAGAAAATTCAAAGAAATAATTTCATACTCCAGACTTACACTTTAACTCGCCAATTACCATTTCATGTAATGAATATGACTAAGACAAAGCAAATCACAGCAATCTGAAACTGCGATGATTTATAACACTGAACCTTTGCACAGTAGTGTCAACATTTTTCATTTCACCTGAGCCTCACCTCCACATATTTAACGCACAGGAGTTCTAGAAGGACTAAATATAGCAACCAACAAACATTACAAGAAACAGACTAGAAGTCTATAATGCCCATGTTAGGAAAAATATATAAATTGAAATTATTTAGAAATACACAAGCTCTTATTCTTCTTCACCAAAATCCAACCTCTCTACTTCATTATGGTTTTTCTCATATATGTTCTGCAACATCATGGAGTATCTTTGCAAACATACTGTATTGCCCTGTGTTAGTATGATACAGGCTGGTTGGTGTGGCCATTGCAGAAATTCCAGAAGGTGCTCCCTCATCTTCTGACTTTTCCTCTTCTTCAATTTCCGATACTGCAGGAGCATCTGATGAGAGTTCATTCAAAATTTTTCTGAAAGATAATGTAAATAACCTTATATTTTTGAAATGCCATATCCATGAGAAAACTAAGTTAGTGGCTTTTATCAGACAGTTCCGCTGTATTACATAAGCTGCCTTTAAAAACCAGCAAACCCAAAATATAAAGCCCTTACCGGTACGAAGGCCTTCTTGAAAGTATTTCCCTACGTTTTTGAGAATCAATTATCCCTTGTGATTCTGCAGATTCATCTGCAATCGATGCTACCTGCAATAGCAAAGTTTCTGAAATTCATAACTTCATAAAAATAAGAAGCTAGCAGAGTAGAATACTCTCTTTAAAAAAATCTTTCCATGTTTGCATACAGGAAGTTTGTGCACTTATTTATTACTAATATACAATCTTGGACTTCTTTTTCCAAAACAAACCACAAATTATGAAGTTAGCAACACAGCCTCTTAGATGACAATCTTCCATTTGAAAAAGAAAAAAAAATCAAAGTAATACAGGTTACTTTTTTGAGAATTACATTTAGAAAAAGTATTGAAGACAGATTCCTTTAAATATAAAATTATACAGTTTAATTAGCTTTTAAAGTGATATTAAACATTTAAAATACAGAACACTGCACTAGTACACTTTAAATAACAGTATACAATACAAAAATCTCTTCACAACCACATCAAAGCTATTTAGAAAGTAAGTTTATTTAAATACATACACATTTATTACACTTAACCAACACATATTCATAAATACAAATACATTGCTTAGCACTACTCTGCAAGTTTTAGAAGCCAACAATATCTCATTTCCTCACACCTTTATTAGTAGTATTTTCCAGGTTCTTCTTTTAAAATTACTCAAGACAACATTAAGGCCTGGAGCTGAATCACATTCTTTACCATTATCTTATTACACTGAACTGAAAGTGATTATTTAACAAGTAAAATATACTATGTTCTTGATTAACTACTCAGAGCTACTGGTGTCTAAGATTTCCAAATTAAAACACTGCAGTAAAGTTAGTGTGGAAAATGACTTTGTCACATCAAGACACACCAGACTGGAGCCTGTTAAACTAACTGCTGCATGAACTTAACATGGAACAAGCATGAGGTTGAGCCTTCCTGCGACAGAAAGCTCCAGTGTTTGACCTGGGTGCAGTGGAGGCTTCCCTACAGCTCAAGGAAGACAAGGAAGAGCTCTAGATCTGATGTGGCTTCTGGGCCTAGAAACAAAACCTGCACGATGCCAACAGAAAATGGAAGGTTCTGAAAATTTATGGGCCTGGGTCCTTCCAACTCAAACCTATAAAACTAAAACTATAGAACGCCTTGAAAGAAGTACCAGTTATTGCAGAATAAAATTGTCTCTTCACTTATTACAATCCAGTTCCATGTAAAAATATTTAATGTAGCCCCATTTTGCTGGGTAATATGTAGGAGACATCAGTAAAACTCTGTGCCTGCCTAACCAAAAAAAGACTACATAGAAATAATGAGAGGCAATTCTACATGTCTAGAGATGTGTAGCTCCAAGCCAAGCTTCAGAGCTGACTGGCAGAGATACAAGAGCTTCCAGAAGTTCCTGTTCATCCTTTTGCAGGATGGACCAGTGCTGACCAGCAAAGAGATCTTCTGAAAGGCATTTTTCTCGAGCATTCTGCCAGTGGATCGACCATGAAGCCTTTGGCATAAGCCTTCCAAACTAACAGTATTATGTAGCTGAAAGCCTGGGCATCCTATCTCAGAACAGAACTCTCATTCTGCAGGGGAACAAAGATAAAAACATCTATTTGTTCCAGAGCAAACAGCAAGAAAGCAAGACTTTAGTGCCTTTAAACCTTCCCATTCAACTAAAGGTTACCAATAGCCACTCCCAGTTTGTGAATTTGGCCAATATCAGAAACAGCTGTACTTTGGGAAGAAGGTAAGGAAATCACAAGATGATTTAAAGATTTTAATATGGAAGAGGAAATGTTTTTCTTTACCAGCAGCTATCTAATTTTCTAATTTTCATCAAAGATGAAGGATAAATTTATATCTGTTTCAGCTTGTTGTAACAGCGAGCAACCACATTCACAATGCTAACCAATGGAAACCACTGTCATTTTTTCCTGGATATCGTTCAGATTTCAACTTCACCACACCACTCTGCGTTTGAACAAATTTAACTTCAAACTCATCTTAATCTGCCAATATCTGATAGATTAGATGAGGAAGCAAGTAGAAAAGTCAAATAACAATCTAGACGTGAAACCTTCTTACAAGTGAAAAAACATTAATGAAACCATAAGGAAGATGACAGAGTTAAGCATTTTATTTTTCATGCGAAAAGCAACAGCGTATTACCAGAAAAAATTTTCACCACCGTGCAGTTTAAAGCTGCAGGTGTTTAAGGGAGAGGTCATACAAGCTTCAACATCAACCTTTGTCATACTTCATTAATTTTTTTTTTTATTGAAAGTAAACTGACATAATTTCCCAAGTTCCCCTCTGTCTAGCAGACATAGAATATCAAGTTAAAGCCAAATAATCTGGAGGAAATGCCGGGCAGCAGGATAAAGTCCTTATGACAATCACACAAGGGCTGAACAATCTCTGGAATGGAGTCTACTACAGCATCTTCAAGCCCTTCTCAACTGAAACCAAAGCAAAACTCTGGAACTAACTTGTCAGTATTACTTGGGACAAAACTTTCCTGTCTCTCCTCCTTTGGGAGAGGCAAGAAAGACAGAGTTCACTCAATGCAACAATCAACTTCCACTCCCCTAAGACAACACAGCAGCACATTGCAAAGGATTCCAGAGAAACTCCTCCTTCTGAGCTTTGCAGCAAGCCCTCCATTTCTGCATGACTAGACTTGACTTGAAGAAAAGCAGCAACAGAAACTGGGAATCACTCTAATATGCTTATCTGATAAAATTCACCCTGGTAAATTACAGTTAGAAAGAATGTCATAACCAAAGTGAAGTATTTATTTTAAACATTCTGATTTGACTTCAAGATTGATCGAACTCACATCTCTAGATGCCCAGGCATCTACTGCACCTGTTTCAATAGTGATCTAGAAATTCCAAAGCCTACCAGGTCCCAACAACTACACCTACTTCTTACAAATAAAATACTCAATATCTAGTCAAGGTTTTATTCTTTTTTTTTTCTAATGTCTAAGAGAGATCATGCTTACATATGCCTTTTTATGTGTTATACCTGAAAACTACTAAGAAGTGTCAAATGGCTTCTCAAGATGACTGACAATGTATGTCTTTTCCTTAACATGTTGCAGGTAAAACAGTTCACACCTAACAGATATATAGTTTCTCTTACCAGAGATACCAATTCGATTTGCCAAAAGCAATTCAGTGGACATTTCACAATGAGATTTAAAAAAAAAACTAGAGCAACGGCATTTATAGCTACAAGAAAAACACCCCATTGGTGGGAGGCCAAGTAATTTTCAAAACACTACGAGTTCATCCTCTCTACTCTTTCTCACTATTTAAAAGCTGTGAAAACTCCTAAGTATTTTGTACTAGTCCCTGTTTTCCAACATCAGCAACTTTAAACATGTGAAGATTTGCAAAATAAATCTTTGAGGCTGTCCTTATTGTTGGTCTTTACATCTCCACACCCACAGAAAGCAATACCAGATGCTCTAATAGGGCCTGCTAAAAACCACAAGGAATCATTTCACTATAATGAATTTACTTCCATTACATCCAGATGCTCTCCAAAAACACAGTATGAGATACTTGCAAACTTACAGTAGTGTAGTCTCATTAGAAATGTTATGTTCATAGGACTTAACAAAACAGAAAAACTGCCAGATACACATTAAGTAAGGCCATTTACTTAATTTGACTAAACTTGCTGTTGTGTAAGTTCATGGTTCCAAGACACAATTTCTCAGAAGATAAACAGGAAGCATTAAGGAATCGCTACACAATGCTTGTAGAGCTGCTACTGGTTGGCAGTTTGCCACCTTCCCTCCCTCCCCATTTCGCGCGTCATATGAGTAAACCTTGCATGAAGAGAAACTGAAGATGCGGCTGAGTTATGAGGCACCAAATAGTCATGAAAATGTAACAGTAAAAGAGCTAATCTGAACAGCTTGCATGTGTGGTGACTGAATGACTGAGGGCTGTGTGGCTTGAATGACACCCTGGGCATGAACAGTTTGACCCAAAGGCAACTGCACTAGAGTTACAGCTGGAGATCTTCCTCCAGCACTTGAAACCTGCAAAAATTACAATCATCATGTTTAAGAAACATGCCTTAAGATGTCAGCAAATGCTTTCACAAATGATACTAAAAGAAACTGGTTTTGATCCCGTATCTAAAATATGTTAGCCATGTGTACTTATCGCACAAAAATAAACTAGTTTTACCAGTAAAAGTTTGATATCTTTCCACGTGGTGTGGAAAGTTTAAGACTGTGCCCTATCAAATTGCAATTTTTTTTTTCTCTGCAGAGACTTTATGTTTTCTTTTCAATTAAAAATAACCCTAAGCTATCACACACTAAATCTGCTGTCGCTAGCATGAAAGTTAGGAAGAATCTCAAGAAATGTAACAAAAAATATCAATATGGTATGATGCTGCAACAACATACAGGGTAGGATGTTCTTAGTCATGGAAAAAAAAATTAAAATCCATAACTGCTTTGGTTTTGCTTTGTTAGGTAAGAAGTTTAGTCTGAACTTCTGCTTTTCAGATACATAACAGATGCAAGAATTTTTCAAACAGCAAAAACACACGTTAAATAAAGCAATACATGGATTTGTAAATTGGTTTAGTTTAATAAATCCTTCTTTTATACATATATCTATATATCAAGAAAAAGTGTGCGTCAGTGTTTCAATGCAAAAACAAAAATAAAGAACAGCTGTATGTTCTTTAAGCCTAGCATAGCTGAAGAAAGTGTTCTGTTTCAGAATAATCTGATCCCTTCTTCTGATGACATTTTAGAGCACACAGAGCTTTTCCCAGCCCTTGGCTTTCAGCCACCAGTATTGAGGGTGAATAGGTTAAGGAACAGTTTCATACCCACAGGCTAAGAAATAGTTTGATATTTATGCTATAGTTGTTAAGTCTACTAACAGAAATAGTGAAACCAAGAGCAATGACTATGAACGATCTCAAGTTCCGTGTGATGAAACATCTCTAAACTCAGAAAATTAAGAGAATGACACAGAAGTCATATGATAAAAAAAGATGCTGTGTTTTTCAAATGAAAAATGCCTTGAAAAAAACCTTAATTCTATATTGTGCATGACAAGAATATACTCAGACTTTTATCTCAAATTCTGGTATTATTTCCTTCCTAGCTTGGTTCTCAGCCCCAAAAGGTATCTGGTATGAGCAGTAACGGCAAAAAGAGATGACAGTGAGAAGAAAAAGATGATGAATCCCAAATATAGAAAACTCAACATGTTCAAGAAAGTTTTGTATTTTTCTGTATTCACACTGAAGGCTTTTTTGAATTCCAAATATTAAAGAAGCTTTCACTCCTGATCCATAAGCCACTCCTTGTCTGGGAAACACTTCTTTCTTGACGCAAGAGAAAAATTTTAACTACTATTAGGATGCACTCCTATCAAAAAGACCAGCTGTTGGCTCAAATTATCTTGAAGAAACAATGTTTCTAGGAAACGGAGACAGGATCTTGTCAACATTCACTAGGTAATTGTTCAGTTGTTCTAGGAAACTGAACTGCTTTTCAGGAAATAGAACAATTGAGGGCATTTCTAACCCTAAATGGAAATAATCATTACTTAAATGGAATTAAATGGCAATATGCAAATAGGACAAACAAACCTTCTTCACAATGTAGAAAACACACATTATTATCAGAAACTGATATTTGAGATTAACATCTAGAAATTCTTGAAGATCTGAAGGTCTATTTAGTGTCAAACCTGACGTCATCCTAAATCCAAGCTGCAAGGAAAGACCATGAAGCAGTCTGAATGTTTGCAAAGTGTGCTAACTTTTCAAAACATTACAAAGGCAATTTCACCAAACCTTTCCATTTACTGCTATCTTTTGCGAGAGCTGCAATCTGATATAATACTCTGGGTATCAGAAAGAACTTTCTCAGTAGAACACGCACAAAACAGTACAAGGTGAACAGTTTCTGAGTCTTTTTTTGGTACACCATGGGTCAGACACATACAATCAAGAAGTAATCCAGTACTCAAGATTAAGAAACACTACATCCATTTCAAAGCTCCTTATTCAGTATAACCGCACAAGAAAAGAAAAAAAAGAAAACCACACTCATTTAATACTCTTGTTGACTGAAGTTTACAACACCACAAAAGAAATTGTTTTGCTCCCATTAATTCAGATAAGAGATGAAGCGGGGTAGGGCTGATGGAAGAGGAGACAGTAATATTTTAGATGGTAATATTTTAGAACTGGATCAAACATTTCCTTATTCATTTCTATCTATTTTGAACGGCTCAATTTGATTTGATCACTGTTTGCCAAGTCTCCACAAATATCCCAAGGCTACACAACGTGTAACCTATGAACTTTACTTTAAAATGTCTGCAATTCTTCTATATTAGGTTTCTTTTCACAACTGAAAAAAAAAATCTTTCCAACTTCATGTTCTGCATCTCTTTTCTAAATATTATAAATTATTACAATGATTTTGATTCACATTTCCCTTTGCATTGTCTTCAAATTGAATATTCCCATGTTAACCAAAACACTAGAACCTTTGGATGTTATCACGCATAAACACTGACTGAAACAGACTTGGCAAAAAAAATTACTTTCCGACATCAGCAATGAGCAATATTACCTTTAACATTGTTACTTCAAGGACAGTCAGGCACAATGACCAAAAACAATCCACAGAAGCAACTCAGGAACACTGAGTGTGAAAGGACGTTTAAGATATTAAGCATCTGATTAAATACCGTAGGGGTTATGTCCCTGACAATGGCAAAGAGACTTCAGATGATGTAACGTCCTTTCAAGTTCTATTCTCTTAGGTATGAAACAGTCAAGTCTAATAGCTTCAACAAATATCAACCCTGCATTCCTTCATAGCAGTATGATCCCATACTTCATATGTTTAGAAATATAAGAGCTCCCTCTTCCAGAGGGGAGAGAAAAGTAGCCAGCAAAAAAGCTAAGGAACTATCTTCATACTGAGACATGTGCATTCTTTCAGAGAAAGAGGTTCCTACTCCTCAGTTATCTGACTTCAAGAGACATCGTCCATCTGAACAGTTACCCTGTGGATGTACGCACTCTCATCACCCAAGGTCAGATAACTTCTCCCTGCAGAGTGCTACAGAGCTCTACTACCTTCACATACAACCCGTCACACCTCAAACACTGCTGATATGAAGTACGCAGTCCACAGCTCCATCTGATTTCTGTCCCTGCTGTAGAATCTAAATACTACAAGCACTGCAGAAGTAAAGTGAGAAATACTTGTGGAAAAGGGAAAAACAAGGCAAACCCATCCTGGATTCATGTAATAAAAGACTCGCCACGCTCAGGCACCAAGCAGCCTCTATAAGCAAAAGCTGAAGTCAGGGAAGTTTGGGTCAATTCCAGAGCTCATGTCAAATGAGTAGCACAGAATTTTAAGGAAGAGAAGGTGAGCCTGATTTCAGCCATTTGTTGACAGCATACCCTTGAGGAAGCACAAAATGGTGACAAGGCTGCAGGTTTTAAATGCTCTAACACTGACTTTGCTAAATGTCCTGGACTCGCATTTGGCAGGCTGGTTTTACAGACATATGTGCAATAGCCTGGCAAACTTCTACAGGGCTCAATCTGTTGGAAGTTAAGATTTAACAAAAAGCTCAATTCCCTCTGCTCTCTCTGACAGTAGTTCTCACATTGTAAATCCTCACCCATGTCTAGTTCAGGGCCAGCACCAAGAGGTCAACAGGTGGTATCTCAGACCAAGACAGCAGACAGCCCTACTAATAGACAGAACATGACAAAATTTACAAAAAGTGATCCAAAGAAGAATCCATCAAGGATGTAGGATTAAAGAAAAACAAAACAACAACAGCAAACAAAACAAAAAAACATGACAAGGTATTTTGTCGAATCTGAAAAGGGTCTAAGTACATTTCTCTTACATTTTTACAGTTCTATTTAGTGTAGCTAAGCACAGGACAACACAGAATACAACCTCTAGAAATCCTGTAATTTCTCTTTAAAATACTAATGAAGACACAACTGCTTCGAGATACAAGCTTAACTATCATCAACACTAGCAGAATATTTCAATCCGACTTAACGTCCGTTTAAGAACACCCCTGTATATATGAATAAAAGATCTGTGCATGTGAGACAGAACACACCGAGAAACTTTTCATCTTGTACCTTTGCTCTTCCCTGAAGAAAAGGCATGAAGCTTCTGTACAGGTGTTCTGTACACTTCCAACAGCTTCTAAAGACAACCACCAAAATTTTTACAAATTAATATTTTCTTACCTAATTCTTTTGGTGGCTGGATCACCAGAACAATACCGTGTCAATTCATTAACTGGCTGAAAGTGAGGGATGCCAGAAATTCAACTATAAAAGCAGTCCTACTCTACATTAATTATTTTTATTTTTAGAATAACCCTTTCAAAAGAGAAGTTGTCAATTTTGCCTCAATGGATGAAAGATGCATCTCATTTTTGCTAGTTTCTAGTTAGTAATTTTTGCTTTTGTAGAAAAAGCAATCTTATCACACAAAAAAATCTGCTGAATAATATACAGCAATACCTGTTAAGCTAGGGAAACCTCAACCATTCGGTGATTATTTGATAATACACAGAAAACTACAGATTGAGCATTAAAAGGTCGTGTATTAAAATGCTTCACTTCTGACTGAACAAAACCATCGCTGAATAAGTATTTGTCAGAAAACAAAACAAAAAATCACAGAGACATCTGAAAAGGAGCCCTCAGTATCAGTGATCAGGCATTTTACCTCTCTGCAAGAATCAAGTCATTCTTTTCTCATATTCTTGCACATTTGCAAGAAAATTAGCAGGAGACATGATTGGAAGTTGGCACAAGGCATGTTTCAGTCACTTTAAGTGGTTGTCTTCTCTCAAAGAGGCCAAGGAGGGAGAAGGAGCTATCTGTGCCCTTCTGTAACAGCCAAAATACACAAATGCTGTTATCAGCAGCACAGCCACGAATCTTTCAGAAACACTCCAAGTTTCCCAGCTCGTACCAGCGAAAGCAGACAGAAGATGATGTCCCACACAAGGTCCCTGCCTCAAGCAGGGGTTATAACCAACCAACATACGCCTCCAACCTCCATGACAAAGCATCTCACCTTGTGAACCTGCCAGGCCAGAATGTAAGCTAAGACAGTCCTTCTTATCTTAACCCAAAGAAATGTCACAAGGCCCTTTCAATAAGCTTTCCACTGGGGCTAGTTTTACCAAAAGGAATGCTCTGGCAGCTGAACCTCAAAGGCACCGAGGGGAGGGCACGGACTCGAGCTGCCCTGGGCAGCAATGGTGGTGGCGAGGCCTGCAGGCCCGAGCAGCCGCAGGCCCTGAGGGAGCAGCCAGCTGGGCAGCTGGGGCCACAGGCCTGCCTGCTGGAGGCCTCGGCTTTGCTGCTTTTCAGAGGCACAACTGCAGGAACCCCACTTTTCTGGGCGGCTCCAGAGAGGGACATCAACTTCAGCTGTGAGCGCCAAGCAGCTCTGACAGGTCCGGCTCAGCTCACTAGGCCCCCTCACCAAAAAGCTTCCCCCAGGTAAACTCCAGACTGTTATCCTGAGGGTCAAACTAAGTGCACGCGTTTCCTTTTAATGCTAATTGACCAAGATCAGTACTTCAGAGTTATTAGTTTTAACTGAAAGACCTGAGGCCCATGCCCAGTATGGCTGAACCTTCCCACACCGTACTCAAGCATTAAACGCAGTTAAACATTAAAAGTGCTTTTCCCCGGGGACCCAGCAGAAGCTCTCCTACAGCATTGACAGCTTTGTCTCTAGATCAACATTAAAAATCCCAAGTGACAGAATTCACAGGTATTTTCTTCAGAGACTACCGCACCAGATTTTACATGAAAATCATCCTGTGAAGTTAAAACACAAGATTTGAACTGAACTATCAAAGAAAGAAGAAAGGAAGGGATGACATCAACAGAGCAAACAAAGTAAAATTCATGCTGCGTTCCTAAAGGAAAAAACAAAACCACACTATGCTCAATGCTGCAAATATCAAAAACAAAACAAAAACCAACAAATAAGCTTCATAAATATTTTCCAGTCTACTTGGTCTCTGAAGACCTGACAGAAAGCAGCTGCATTCAGTCTTGAAAATATACCTATAATGTAAAACAACTATGTAACATAGGAAATGTATGGCATCAAATTTTAATGAGTAACTTCTAATTTCTGATGACAAAGAAATTCTGTAATACATTTTCTAAAATCAGTTCCTTTATCTCACAGAGGGGTTTTGAAGATCCTTCTAAGGGTTTCCTGAAGCTACAGGTTTTAGTAGTGGCAAGAACACCATTTCTCTCAAGCACTGAACGTTTCAGTGCATAATTTTAATGTTTGAGAATACTTACTACATCATCTTTTACCCACTAACTACCAAAGAAGAATCCAGGTACGACTATGATCATGTAACGTATTATTTTCAGAACTCCATACACTGTCATTGGATGCACAAGGATAAAACAAAACAAGCATATATTAAAAATGTAATTGCAAGAAGACGGAAAACATTCTGTACAAAAATTAGAACTAGGAAAGAAGCATGGTTGTTTTTATTAATTTTTCGTTATTGTTCTACAACACATCTCCAAGGTATACACAGTTGGCTATGTTTGATCTTGCAGCCACCTCAACACTTTTAAGACACTGTTTCCATCTCTGTAACAAATGTAACCATCTTGGGAAATTTGGGGGGGGGGAAGTGCCTACTGATCACTCTGAAAAGCCTGATCCCCTAAAAGGGTTACCTTCTAACAGATGTGATATTATACTAGCCCTTTGTTAAATACCCCAGGCATAGTTTTCAGTATAACTGCTATACTTTTCTGATTTAATAACAAGACCTATAGAACATGAGAACTCCATACAAATTGATAATTTGAAAATTATAGCGGCTCTGAATAGCACTTTACAGATTCTTCTCATCTCTTCACATTTCAACTTACCTCAGATCCTGGGGAAATATGAGTTTGGCCTGGCTGACTCTGAAGCTGACCATCATCCGGAACAGAATCCACTGCACCGTCATCCTGTTGTGATTCATCGATTTCCATGCTCATCAGTCTAAAAGTAAGTACATACACATCTAAATAATGGAGTACAGAGAGGCACATCAGGCACCTAGAGAGTTTGTATTTGAAGCGTATAACTAACAACTAAGAGAAAATAAATAGATTTCTCTCAGAAGTATCAGATTAACTGAAGGCCTTTCTTACTGTTCCTCTGTATTAAAACACTCATTCACACAGCCAAGAGCTCTAAATCACATACTTTGGAAAGCTGCAAGGCAGGGCAGTTCTGGAAACGGTCCTAAGGGGAGGGCCAAGCCCAGAGTCCCGGGGTCCCATGCAGTGTTGAAAGCGGGGCTGGGAGCGCAGCTCTCCCGAGCAGCCCAACCAGCACCGCCCGCAGCACATGCCTTGTGCCTCACATGTCCCACAGGATAAGGCTCAAATGGACCAGCAGCCGTGCGCTGCTACAGCCCCCTTGAACCCTCTGAGATACCGACCCCTGGGCTGGGATCTGTGCTTGAATTGCCCGTAAACTACTCATGGCTCAAGGCCCACAACTCTTCTCCAACTGATCCTCAGTCTGAACTCCGAGTTTAAACTCCACAGAGAAAGCTTCCAAACAGATTCACTACATAAAAATGCAATTACCTGACAGGTGCTTTTCCATATTTCCTGGCACGCATAATGGAAGGTGCGTGTTTTAAAAGAAGAGCTTGGTTCTCTTCCGCTCCCTCTCTCTCCTACCAAACCCTGCACTGAAGATGCAACACGGAACAGGTGATGTCACAAACATTGCCACGGCAACCGGTCAGTTTACAAACAGAACAGAGACAGGCTGGGGTCAGGCAGAGGCAGGCAGGATGCCCCGCTGGCACGCTCCCACCTACACCTTCCTTACACAAGGAACTGAGGCCGCAAAAGGAAGGCACAGTATAGTACTGGGATTGAAGAGGCAGCGAATCTCGCTTCCTCGGGTTAGTTACTGTAACTAGGGGATGGAGAACCCATCTCAACTCGAAGTTCAACCGTTTCAACTGGCTGAGAGTTACTGCAGTTTCCTCTCAGGTCTTACACCAAGAGATGGAAGAGAAGGGGAAGGAAGTTTGCTTACAGCGCCTGACTGAGGCTCCTGAATTTGGTCCCATGTGTTCAAAATTAACTATATTAAATCAAATCAAATGTTAACTCCTTTTGCGGCCCTACAGAATATTCCACAATCTTAAAGGAGAGCATTTTTTTAATTACCCTTTTTGCCTAGAATAAAGGCATGAAAATATGAAAAGGAATACAGTCAAATGATGCAGAGAAGCATATTTCTAGCTTGTATTTCTCCAATGGCATCCTACTGAGCAGGCTTAACAGTACCACAGCTCATGTTAGCCATGCTGTATGTAATTCAAGATTTTATGAGTTAACAGTAATATTTCTGTCAACAGTAGTTATGGACTCTATACCAAGTTATATACTCTGTGCTTAATTCAGATTAGGTCCAGAAGGAGACATTTTACACTTAGATATTTCTATACTCCTATCTTGTGAGTGACCACCAATTACCTTCTCTAGATACCATCTAACTAAAGATCTGTTGAAATTCACTGAAGTTGAACAAGTGTGGGGAGAATGTTTTCACCAAGCTTTCCACCATAATGTCCCATAAAGAGATGTCTATTTTATTAAATCATTACAGTGTTATACACATACATTTAATATAGCAATAAGAATAAAACAGCAGGGAAAAAAAAAAAAATTCCTCCTTAGTAAGCAAGGCCATCCACAGAGTCTCAAACACAAAAGCTCTATCTGGTTCACGTAAGAATGCCTCCATAAGCTTCAGAACAGCTCACACAACAAGGAAGATTAACTAATGCAATGGTACTGGCAACATATTCGCTGCAATCTCTTCCTAAAGATGGGAATATAGTCAGAATTAATTCACTTTATACAGGCTTTGAAGTATTTTCTTATCCAAAGCCATCTGTCACAGTTAACGTACTGGTGGAAAAAACCCCGACAAAAAGTACTTTTATTCCCACTGAATCCATTCCATAGAAATTTGACATAGAAAGAACCATTTTTCATTTTGTAAAAAATAAGGTCTCATTTATAAATTTTAGCTTAATTCCTCATTGATTGCAGAGCACTATAAAAGATATTTATTTTTACTACATTGATTTTTCTCATGTCTTTACATCTGCTGTGTTCCAGTAACTGAATTAGCAAACAGCCATGAAAGGAGCGTCAGCACAAAATCTAACAAAAAGGTATTCATAGTATTTTACAAAATACATTATAGACAAAGGACTAGTTTTTTAGATTACATTAAATTAGAAAAACAACAGCAAATATTATACATGCCAGTGAAATGACAAATATAATTAAGGCTTATAATATGCATGAAAACCTGAAGAATTAAATAGATTTTCCATCTACAACTGTGTATATTCTGAGTCAACACAAATGATTGCCAATTTTAAATCTTCAGCAAAGTGCAGTAAAATCTGAAAATTTGTATACTGCTTTTAATTAATTGGGTTTTTTTGAATGCCATAAAATGCAATCATAACCCTAGAATACAGCAAAAATACTCCTTCTAGATGAGCTAATATCCATTTCTTTTTGACAACCTGGCAATTACAGTACATTTGTAAACAGACACTTGGCTAAAAACGCTGTCCAAACACAATGACCTCACTATGGCCTGTAAAACTGAAACAAAAGTAACAAAAGGCATCAGTAATTTTAAAAGAAACACTAGCTATCTTGGCATAAAACTTCAGTTAGAAAAAGAAACAAACACAAAACTCAGACACATTATAAAACGGGGACTCTGGGTAACCACGGGGGATTACAGAACTCGCTGGCGAAGGTCCGCGGCAGCCACTGGAGCTCATGGGGTGGGAGGCAGCACGGCCGCACGGAGCTACGGCAGTTCAGAGCGCTTCGGGCGCAGCTTAGACCACGCACATGCTAAAAAACTCCTGAATTCTACAGGGCAGTCCAGGTTATCGCTGCCTTTAGCGCACCCTCAGCAGCTCTCCAACTGCTACAACCTGAGTGGTACAGGTTTTGTATTTCCTCTGTTATCTCGTGTATCATTTTACCATTAACACGTTCAATGGATTTAATAAATACACAGAAAAATAGAGAGCAGGATCACAACTAGAGCGTTGTGTTTTTTTCCTAAAACATCAGTAATATGGACAGTGGTATGTGGACTGTGTTAACATTATTAACACAATCCAGAAATGACCAACATAAACAGTTTCCATGTGCGTCATGCTCAATCAGCCTATGCTGCAAGGAATTTCTAAGACATTTACCACTTTTAGGTTTCAAGGTAGGAAAAAACAAAAATCTTCTGCCAAGCACTCAAAATCCTTTGTAAAAGTCTATCACTAGTAGTACACATCACACTAAAGTTTTCATTACCTTCCTCCTATTTTACAGGAAAAGCAAATAAAAATATTTTAAAGTTTATGTTCTTATGTACTGTTTAAAATTATATGTCTTTTCTTCATTGCATGATTAATTATGTACAAGCTTTAGTCTTAGTATTAATATATTAATTTCTTAAGTTTTCCACCTTGATTGCCTACCATCACTGAACAGTAAATTTAAATATTAGTCTGGATTTTTAAACTAATACACATTATATCTCTCCCTTCCCATAAAGAGGGGGCAAAAAATGACTTTCCATAATGTAGACAAAGGTACGTTTGTTTCTTCCAACAAAATAGCACGGAAATCTTCAGGATCTGGAGGAGGTTTAACTGTTAACTAGCTAGTAACATTTCAGTATATGTTAGCATGTGTTTACCACAGCCACTGACACTAAGGTGCAGTAGGTCAGCAGCAGGGAAACACTAGTTAAGACGTGTACAGTGCATATCAAAAGCTTCTTCAGTTGGTAGCAGCAGCGTCCCCGACAGGGCAATAGTGACAGTCAGCATCAGCTAAAGGAAAACGCTGCCCAGGTGACCTAGAAAACTGCAAGACTTTTACAGCTAAAAGTGTGAACCTTTTACATTTTCGTCCACAGGTAACAGGTGAAGTATCCCTATCAAGATACGTTCTTGTGCAAAAAAAAATAAAAATTCTTCCACTCCCTCTCAGTACTAATGTCTGGTTTACAATTAAATCAGTGAGTATTTATACACATTTAATGTCTGTTGGTGAAATTAAAATGCATAAGCAAACTGGCACAGTATTTTCCATAGCTAGAAATGTGTGACTGTCTAATTAAATACCCAGAGACTTGTAAAGACAACTTCTTTATTTCAACAATACACATCGGAGACTGTTTACAAGGGTGGCTTATTACAAAGTTAATTGAAATGTTTCAGCCCTTGCTTCAAAACTCTTTGAAGGCTTTTATTCACAGGGAAGTTACTAGAAAGTAAGGTAAAAAACACCTGTTTTGCATTTATTGATGACCCCACAGTGAGTGTGGAAACTCTCAGAATGCACTAGATCCAGAAGATCGTTGTGGGTTTAGGTATGAAGTCTATAATCTGTTTTACCGCGCTGCTGTGGGAAGCACACCCGCTAGCATCAGGTAAAACCAGCGACAGTGCACCAGATCTGATTATGAAATGCAGTCTTTAAGTTTTCGGTACCAGCAGAACACCAAGGTTCTTTTGTCTCCTAAGATCTCATGTGTTTCCCTCTTTTCTTCCCCATCCTTTTCTTTCTAGATCTTAACAAAGCCCTCCAAAAAATAAATTTAAAACCCCCAGCTGGCATTACTGTAAGCACAAGCATGCTACCTGTCGCTCTGCATTCGCCACCCCAATAATCCGGGCAAGACCGTGCTGCTGCCTGCGGAGAGGACACACGGTGCCCGTTCAGAAGAAGAGTCCAACCAGTCCCTGAACAGGCAAGAGGATCACTTGCAATCCTGTGCAATCGTTTATCTCAGCACCAAGCAAGATGCTGCCGCGCCAGGGGTGGATGCAGACGAAACCCTCCAACTTCAAGCAAGACCTGGGACTCACGAAGCTCACCCTTATCCTCGCCCACCTGCTTTCTTGTCCCAGCCCAGAAAACCCTGCGGGCGAGGGTGCAATCAGAACTCTCGGACGACGACGGGGAACACGCTGGCTGGCACGGCGGCCTGCGCCCCCGGG
>NW_009725007.1:0-1087 GCF_000703405.1 Apaloderma vittatum
AACGCACCGAGCCCCGCGCCCAGTAACACTGCCCCCCAACTCACCAGCAGCCCTGGATCCCACTCCAGCATCCTCCACTGCTGGCACGAGCCGCACCCCACGTCCCACAGCACCCCAAAACAGTAGCTGTTGCATTTTTTGGAGGGGAGAGGGAAGCCAGGGGAAAAAGAGTGCCCGATGCTGGCACCCCTTGGACACGTGTGGGTAGGAGGTGCCCTGGGGTCCATGTGAGCAAACTTGGGGTGGAGGACACTGGGCAGGCACCCAGAGGGTGATGGGCACCAGAGGGTGATGGGCACCCAGGGGTTAATTGCACCAGGAGGTGACTGGCACCCAGAGCTGATGGGCATCAGGAACCAACAGGCCCTTGAGAGCCAATGAGCATCCAGGAACTAATGGGCATCAGGAGCTGGTGGAACCCAGGAGCTGATGGGTGTCAGGAGCTGATGGGGCACCCAGGAGCTGATGGGCACCAGGAGCCAGTGGGCATCAGGAGCCAACGGGCACTGGAGAGCCGAAAGGCAACCAGGATCATATGGTCAGCGGGAGCCAATAGGCATCCAGGCCTCCATGTGACCCAAAATTCCAGGGCCACCAGAAGCCAAGAGGTACTTAGGAGCCAAAGAGTTGATGGATGCTCAGAAGCTGATGGAGCTACCCTGGAGGCCATGGGCATCCAAGAGCTGATGGGCACCAGGACCTGCTGACACCAAGGAGCTTGCAGGCACCCAGGAGTTGTTGGGCATCCAGGAGCCAACAGACACCCAGGAGTCCCTGGGCACCCAGGGGCTGACAGATGCTCAGGATGCAGTAGGTACTGGGAGTCCATGTGTACCCATGAATCAACATGGACAAAGGTGCTGATGGACATCCAGGACATCCAGGAGCTTATGGGCATCCAGAATCCATGGGCACCCAAGGACTGATGGATGGCCAGCATCCAACAGGTTCCCAGGAGTCCATGGACACCCACGAATCCACATGCAACCAGGAGCTGACAGACACCAAGGACCCAACAGGTACCCATGAGTCCACGGACACCCATGAATCCACATACAACCAGGAGCTGACAGACACCAAGGACCCA
>NW_009725007.1:1118-8181 GCF_000703405.1 Apaloderma vittatum
CCCAAAGAGGTACCCAGGGGTCCATGGGCCCCCAGAAGCCAATGGGCACCCAGAGTGCATGAGGATGCGGGAACTGATGGATTGCCAGGATCAAGCAGGTACCAGAAGCCCACAGACACCCACGAATCCACAAGCAACCGCAAGATGACAGACATCCACAAGCTGATGGGCACCCAGGATCCTAACAGGTAGGAGAAGTCCATGGACACCCATAAATCTGCAAGCATCTGGGAGCTGATGGAGATCCAGGAGCTGACAGACACCCAGGAGCTGATGGGCACCCAGGAGATGATGGATGGATGCTTAGGGTCCAACAGGTACCGGAATTCCATGTGCACCCACAAACCCACAGACACCCAAGAGCCCACAGACACCCAGGAGTACATGAGCACCCACGAGTTAACGGGCACCCAGGAGCCAACATGTACCAATAGCCCATGAGCACCCACAAATCCACAAGCATCCAGCAGCTGATGGATATCCAGGGGCTGATGGGCCACCCAGGAGTTGATGGGCACCCAGGAGACAACAGGTACCAGGAGCTCATGGGCACCCAGGAGCTGATGGACACCCAGGACCCAGGAGCTCCAAGAAGCCCATGCCATGTCCCTGCCCCAAACCATCTCATGCCCCCCCCGCCCATATCCATGCCCTTGGCCTGAGTGCAACCACCAGGAGAAGACCCCCTCTGTGCCCATTCCAGCCTCCATCCTCAGTGTCACCCACGCCCTACGGACACCCAGCCCCACAGCACCCCATGCATGGTTGCAACTGGAGCAGGATCCTGTCCAGGAACGCCCACATCCCACGTCACACCACGGCAAGGCGAGAGGTGATGCCTTCCCTGCCATGTCATTGTCACGGCAGCACCCCAGGGAGTGGACAGGAGGAGTGAGGAGCAAAAAAAAGGGTGTTTCAGCATCTACTGACCTGCGTCGGGTTCGGACGACCAAGGGACGAGTCCCCTCTCCGCTTACTGAGGCTTTGAGCCATCTACATCCCATCTCACCAGGATTTGGGGCAACCCCCCCAATAAAAAACAACCAAAACAAAAGACCCAAAGCGATCCCCTACTGCTAGCGACGGTGTTTCTGCTGAGGGGTCAGGACGAAACTCTTCCAAAAAAAAAAAAAAAAAAAAGATGCCAAATCAGGGCAGGCCGACGAGTCTGCTGCTACTCCAGCTAAAAAAAGCAGGAAACCATATCCCGGGCTTGGAGATGCCAATCTTCGCATGCAAACAACTCCCTTCTTGTTTTTTTTGGAGAGTACCAGAGGGCTCGGGAACAGGCGATCACAAATAGCAGCTCCACGGCACCACCAAGGAAACCTTCTCCAGGCCAAGGAACCATGCATGGTGTCCCCATGTCAAGATGGTGGCTCCCCCAGGGGGTACCTGGTGGTGGCCATCCCCTGTCAGGATGCTTACTCCTCCAGTATGGTGGCTGTCCCCCACTGGAAAGGTGGCTTCTCCAGATGGGACCAGGTGGTGGCCATCCCCATGCTGGGATAGTGACTCCTCCAGTGGGGACCTGGTGGTGGACACTACCACAGGTGTCCTTTTCCCAGCACATCCATGCAGAGATGTCCTAGTGGAGTTTGTTGGTGTTTGGGACATCACAGGTGGGGTGGAAGGTGTTGGTGGCCATCTGCTGGTTCCTCAGAAAGGGATATGCCCAGAAGCTCTGGGACATCACAGGATATGGGGGTCACACGAGCCCAACGTGTTCCTGCCATCAACCCTTCTACCCCTTAAATTAAAGGGATTCCACTTAAAATCATCTCTAAAAGGCACACGGGGACATGCAACTTGGGGACAACCCCCATCCGCAACCAGGAACAGTGGTCATGAAGCAAGTGGTATCAGTGTGGGCAGGAACTGGGCAGACTGGGACCAGCCCCCCAGCCCCCGGAAGCTGAGCAGCTCCGACGGGAGTTTGCACAAAGAGCGAGTTACTGGAATATTTTTACCCAGATGCTGATTTTCGTTCTCCCTCCCATTGGCTAGGCCGCAGTTCCCAAAGACCCAAAAGCAAACACGCTATTTTTAGAGAAGAGTTCATTTACTGGAGCCATTCCCTTTGAAATTCCTCACCCATCCTCTCCATGGAAACCGAGGGAGCCCGGAGAAACAGCCCCACTGGGACCAACCATCAGAGCTTTAAAAAGAGCCACATTGAGGGAGAGGGGGTGGAAGTGGACGATTTTTCTTCTCCGGACACATCCTGGCCTGGAAACACCATGGTGGAAACGGCAACATTTTTGCTTTGGTGGGTTCTCTCTGTGCAAGCTGGGCTTGATGCCTTCAGGAGGAGATGTCCTGGAAAATGGACCATGTCTGCTCTGAAAATTGTACCTTGTACAGCTAGTGGGGCCTGTTGTCTTGGTGGTGGAGATAGGTGGAGGAGGATAGGTGGATGGAAGTGGACGGAGATGGATGGAGGTGGATGGAGATGGATGGAGGTGGATGGAGATGGATGGAGATGGATGGAGGTGGATGGAGGTGGATGGAGATGGATGGAAGACTGGTGGGTGGAGATGGATAGAGAGAGATGTATACCTGGATGGAGATGGGTGGATGGAGATGGATAAATGAATGGAGCTAGATAAATGGAGATGGATGGATAGATGCAGATGGCTGGCTAGAGATGGATGGATGGATGGATGGATGGATGGATGGATGGATGGATGGAAGGGAGTCTCCTCCCCCCGATTCCCATGGGAAACCCTGGGAAAAGGGGAAGAAACTCTGTACAGACCAAACCTCCGTCCATCTTCCCTTCATGAAGGCACCACCTTGTCCATCCTGGATTTAGGAGAAGTCCCTGCTGCAGCTCCTAAGCTGCGAGAACTGCCCCATCTAGTCCTGCCTGCGCCGCACAGGTGATGGAGCTCACGACACCACAGCAAGGGGAGACCCTGGCATGTCATCCCTCCGGTTCCTCCCAGCACACATGGATCAGCATCCTTGGGAAACCTCCCGCTCCGGAAATAAATATCCCACAGCCTTTGGAATGACGGACTAACGCCGCAGCAACGAGAGCTGGGGAGCTTCGAGCCTCCACCCCAGCTGAGTTTGGCAGGAGGATACCAACGACACACGTGCAACATCTCAGAGACGTTGAGATGCTGCTTCCCCCGCAGCGCAAGCAGATCGGAGATGGAAGCCACCTCCTCCAAGCACCCTCGTGCATCGCTGGGCGTGAGCGCTGATATTTTTGTGCACCCCTGAGCACAAAGGGATCTACCCCTGTATGTTCGAGCCCGGCACCTGCGATCTCCTCCCTTGCACTTGCGCACCGGCACAACTGTGCAGACCAAGTAAAACCACGTATATTTGGGTTAATGCTTAGGTTATAGCGATGCCGTTTAACTCAGGGTTAAATACGCCGCGTTGCTCTTCAAAGGAGGACCCTTGATCAACAGGTTTATTGTGTAAGCGTGTTACTTTGTATAAATGCCTGCCTTGCTTGGGACTATACCCTTGAAATACTAAAAAAATACCCGATAAAAAGGGAACATGCTGCCCCAGAGGACACTAAACAAGCTGGTGGCCGAACAACACAGAGCCAGCAAAATCTGTGGTAAATTGTGGGAGAAGGTGAAGGCAACAGGGGGAGGTCGTGACCACCGACTCAATTCAAGCCAAGAAGAACTTGCTCCCCAACGCATTCTCATTTACATAACAAGCAAGGGTAACTTAAATATAATTAACTAATAGCAGACGGGATGGTGACTACTGACCAGGGAGTGTAAATTTAGGTGGGTTTCTCTTAACGTTGTAGTTCCTCCATGCGGTGTGCTAGCTTTGTGGAATTCCCACTTTTCTGCGAATGTAAAATAAATATCTTGGCTCCGTGCGTAAGACTGGCCGATTGCACACCGGGTCCTGGATCCTGCTTGTGGGACAACTCATCTCTTGCACGTACACCCCAGCACCAGTGACCTCCCTGTGCACACGGACCAGGGCCACAATCTCCTTGTGCAACTCTGCACGTGGACACCGGCATCGAAGACCTCCCTCTGGACCCCTCCAGCACGTGCGCCCCAACCCCAGGGACCTCCCTGTGCACCCTGGTACGTGTGCACCAGCACTGCGGACCTTCCTGTCAGGGGACAAGGGTGACAGCAGCACCATGGCTCACTCCGTACCCCCCTCCAACGTGCACCCTTGCACCAGCACCCCGGCACCTCCCCACGCACCCCTGCGTGTGCACCCCTGAACCCAGGAACATCCTACACATGCACCCCTGCACCAAGGACCCCTCTGTGCACCCCAGAACAAGGTACCTTCCTCCGGACCCCTTCATGTGCACCCCGGCACCAGTGTCCTCTTCACGCACGCCTGCATGGGCACCCCCGGACCACGGATGTCCCCATGCACCCCTGCAACCAGGGGTCTCCTGCACATTCACCCCAGCACCAAGGACCTCTCCATGCACCCCTCCTGCATGTGCGCCCCTGCACGGGCATCCCTTCACCCAGGACAGCCATGAAGCACCCTTGGATGAGAACCACCCCAAGCACCCACCAAGAACCTCCCCGTGCCCCCCAGCACCGCAGACGTCCCTGAGCAGCGATGTGTGTTCACCCCAGCACGAGGCATCTCCCTGTATGGGGATGCACGGCGACACCAGCACCTTGGATCTCCCCATGCACCCCTGGGATGGGCACCCCTGCACCAGGGACCTCTGTGAAACATCCCTGCATGGGAACCCCGCCAAGGACCTCTCTGTGCCCCCCAGCACTGCAGACGTC
This sequence comes from Apaloderma vittatum, assembly GCF_000703405.1. NCBI lineage: Eukaryota > Metazoa > Chordata > Aves > Trogoniformes > Trogonidae > Apaloderma > Apaloderma vittatum. The sequence goes on from NW_009725007.1 coordinate 5,876, forward strand.
CCCCTGCAGCGATGCGTGTGCACCCCAACACTGGGCATCTCCCTGTATGGGGATGCACGGGGACATCAGCACCACAGATCTCTCCGTGCACTCCTCCATAGCAATCCCGGCACCAATGACCTTGCCATGCACCCTTGCACGTGCATCCAAGATCTAGGACCTCCCCATGCACCCCAGCATGGGTACCCCTGCACAAGAAACCCTCCAAGGACCCACCAAGGACCTCTCTGTGCACCTCAGCACCGCAGATGTCCCTGTGCAGCAATGTGTGTGCACCCCAGCATGAGGCATCTCCCTGTATGGGGATGCACGGCGACACCAGCACCCTGGATCTCCCCATGCACCCCTGGCATGGGTACCCCTGCACCAGGGACCTCCGTGAAGCATCCCTGCATGGGAACCCCTCCAAGGACCCACCAAGGCCCTCTCTGTGCCCCCCAGCACTGCAGACATCCCCCTGCAGCGATGCGTGTGCACCCCAGCACGTGGCATCTCCCTGTACAGGGATACACAGGGATACCAGCACCCCAGATCTCCCTGTGCCCCCCTCCATGGGCACCAGGGACCTCCTCGCGCACCCCTGCACCCCAACACCCATGGGTGTCCCCGCAGGCTGGAAGCGAAGCTCACACCGAGCCCATCCGGGCCTCCCACCCTCGCTGCAGCGCCGGCACCCTGCCAAGAGCCTGACCTTTGGGCCGGGCGGCCGCCGGCCAAGGCAGCAGCTCCCAGCACCCAGCTCAGCCCAGCGCTAACCCTCTCACTCCAGGGATGGATCCTGCCCCACCGTCACCACCGAAGGGCACCCCAACATCCATGGGGTGCTACCCTGGGGTGTTTGGGCTCAAAGGATGTGTATCCTGGCTGGTCTATCTCTTCTGTTGGAGTTTGCTGCCTAATTATTTAGAGGTTTTTAATTAAAGCACAAGGAGCAAGGAGGGTGGGAGTGGCTGTAGGTGACACCAGACGTGCCCAAGGGTGTTTAAAATTCTGGCAGTGGGGAAGGGAAAGGGTAAAAATGGGTGGAGTCAAGGAGATTTTGGAAGCTGGGAAAAGTGAAAAATGGGCAGAGTTAAGGGGATTTAGGCTGGTTTCCACCCCTCCAGGCTGATGGTCCCAGCATTGGTCTGTGCCACCGATAGCCAGCATCACCTGTGGGGTCCCCCTGATGCCAGCCAACATCTCCTCGCTCCATCCACCCTCTGAAGAGCAGCAGGGGCTGCCTGCGTGCCTCAGTTTCCCCCCATCCCAGAGTTTCTCTGAGCACGACGGAGCTGGAGGTGCAAAAACTGGGAAAACCATCGGCGCAGGCGCTGGGAGAAGACAGCTGAGATTTACCCATCTCTATCCTCCCCCTGCAACGGCTTTAATTATAGATTTCCAGTAATGCCGAAAACCGACAAAATTCCTAGCCGCGGCCCAAAACCTGGTTTCTATGGCGATTCATGGAAAAGAGGGATAAACAAGTCCAAAGATGCCAAACCTTGGCCAAGGAATATACGGCCGGTGCATGGATCTGGCCTTTAAGCTCTCCCCAAAGTGAGGATGAGTTTCTGGAGGATGAGCCATGTCGGGGCGAGCTCGGAGGGAGGATGCTCAGGAAGGATGGAGGGGTTTTACGCAAGCGTCCCTGGGAACGTGACCCCGATGTTTCCCTCTTGGGATCCCCCTCCATCCTCGATGACTTTTTTGGGGTGCGCTTGGGGAGCAGCAGGTGGGGAAGGCAGCGGCCGGGGCGGCGGGGGCCACGTTCCCACGACTCCTCCGCTCCCGCGAGGTGCTATATTTAAATCAATATTTTCCTGTTTAATCTGACTGCTGCTAAGTCAACAAACAGAGCAGAGCAGCAAACATACCTAATTTTCCATCCCGTGCCGGCTTCAGCTAAGGGGGAAAGAAAGATCCGAAGGGGTCGCCAGCCTGGCAGCTCACTCATACCCTCACTGAGGAGCAAACAGACTCCAAATCCACCCTAAATGCACATTTGCTCGGTGCTGCGCTGCTGCACACACGTGTGCATGGGTGTGCACACATATGCTGTCCATCCCAGCAGCTTAGGGGATGCTGGAGCCAGAAAAACTCAATCTTGAGTTTCTGGTTTGGTTTTTTTATAATTGCTTTCTTGAAAGCATCTTTTCTCCCTGCAGCCCCCATGCCGGAGTGGGACGTGCTGCAAACGGCTCCCAGGGAATTAAAAGCCTCGTGCCCGGCATCAGACACCGGGTGAAGGAGGTCTTCTGCACCCAGGATGGCTTGGCCGGCTCCAGCCCCACAGAAGATTGCTGGAAAACACCCAGGACAAACAG
>NW_009725008.1:0-2124 GCF_000703405.1 Apaloderma vittatum
GAGCCGCTGCCGGCGCAGGCGGAGGATGCGGGGCCGCAGCCGTGCCTGCACATCTCCATCTCGGGGTCGTCGCTGGAGCTCTCGGAGCCGGTCGACGGCGGCAACAGGGAGCTGGTGCCCTTCGACAGCGATGACACGGACGACGAGTCTTCGCCCAGTCCCTCAGGGACGCTGCAGAGCCAAGCCAGCCACTCCACCATCTCCTCCAGCTTCGGCAGTGAGTCCCCGCTTAGCAAAAAAAAAAAACCCACTTCTTTGCCCCAAAATTATAGAATCAGAGAATGGTTTGGGTTGGAGAGGAGCTTTCAAGGTCCAACCCCTCCCGTCATGAGCAGGGACACCTCTCACTAGATCATGTTGCTCAAAGCCCTGTCCAGCCTGACCTGTTTCCAGGGTGGGTCAGTGTTTCTCCATCCTCATCTCAAAAAACTTCTTCCTTCTATCTTGTCTGAATCTCCCCTCTTTTAGTTTAAAATCACCACCCCTTGTCCTATCCCTACAGATCCTACTAAAATGATGGGCAACTCCACCTTGCTTCCTCAAGGAATTCCACAGGTGGAGGCTTTTGAGCAAAAAAAAATCCTGGGAAAAAGAGAATTTTGGGAGGCATCAGCCCAGCCCTGGAGGCTGGTGGCTTTGAGTAAAATTTGAGGGATTTTGGCACTCGGCATCCCTACATCCTTCCCTAGGCTTGACATTGCAAGATGACCTGTGGTCTCTTCCCCATCGCTTCGGTGGGTGTTGGGTGGTCCTAGTCTGACCTATTCCTTTGTCCTCTGCAGATGAGGAGATCCCAAGCTGTAAGGAGGCAACGGTGGAGATGACAAGCTCGGAGGAAGAGCAAGAACCCGGCTTCATGCCCATCACCGGCACCTACGCCCAAACCAGGCACGGCGAAAGCCCCACGGACGGGCGAGCCCTGCGCCGCTCCAGCCGTGGCTCCTTCACCCGGGGCAGCCTCGAGGACCTCCTCAGCCTTGACCCTGAAGCCCATCAGAGCTCCATGTGGTTGGGCACTGAGGACGGCTGGTACGTCTCCAGGATGAGGGGACACGTAGGTGGGGTGGACCCCGATCCCAGGTGAACCTCAAGCTTTGCTCTTCTCCCACAGCATCCATGTGTACCAGTCCTCGGATAACATCCGGAACAGGAAGAACAGCATGAAGATGCAACACGCCGCGGCCGTCATGTGCATCTTGTAAGTGGGGAAAGGGGACTTTCCACTCTAGGATGTCCACAGCAGGGTGGTTTGGGGTGGCCGAGCAGGTCTCTGCAGACAGTTGTCAAAGGGTTTTTCTCCCCGCAGGTACCTGGATAACCAGGTTTTCGTGTCGTTGGCCAACGGGGAGCTCGTTGTGTACCAGCGGGAGGCAGGTGAGGCCGGATCAGGGGCATCAAAAAGCACTGGAGGGGTTAAATGCAAGCCCAAAGTGGTGGCTGATGGGTGGGTGGCTTGGGAAGCCTCCAGGGAAGGATGGCTCCGGGTGCCAGCAACTCCCCTGTAAGAAGGGACAGCCCTCAAGAGATGCTGGAGACTCCAAAACCAAAGTGAGGTGGAGGGATATGTCCTCCTCTTGGTCGCCGCCTGCCACTGGCATCCCTTGGGGACGTCAGCTCATCTCCCCTCTTAACAGGAAACCTGGAGATGGGCATCTCTAGCCACCACATCCCATCGACCGGGTCACCTACTCTCTACAACTACCTCAAAGGAGGTTGTAGCGAGGTGGGGATTGGTCTCTTCTCACAAGTTGCTAGTGATATGATGAAAGAAAATGGATCTCAAGTTGCACCAGGGGAGGTTTAGCTTGGACATTAGGAAAAATTGCTTTACTGGAAGAGTGATGAGGCATTGGCACAGGCTGCCCAGGGCAGGGGTGGAGTTGCCGTCCCTGGAGGTGTTCAAAAAACCTGTAGACATGGCACTTGGGGACATGGTTTAGTGGTCATGGTGGTGTTGGTTTGATGGTTGAACTTGATCTTAGAGGTCTTTTCCAACCTTAATGATTCTAAGATGAAGGAGTTTTTTGGGGATGGGATGCTTTAACTACCCACCCCGCCCCCACCGCCCTCACAGGCCGCTTCTGGGACCCCCAAAACTCCAAGACGCTGTCTCTGGGCTCGCCA
>NW_009725008.1:2270-4731 GCF_000703405.1 Apaloderma vittatum
CCCAAGGGGGGGGCGGGGGCGGGGAAGCTCGGGTGCGGCTGCCAAAACCGAGTCATCGTCCTCAACACCGCCACACTGGCGCAAGAGGTACCCCTTGGGGGAAGGTCGGGGGCGAGGGGACGGCCAGTGGGCATCGGTGGCATCATCGCTGGCATCGCCGTGGCTCTCTCCCCCCGCAGCACACGCTCCAGGTGGGACAGGACAGCGGGCGCAGCGTCACGTGCATGGTGAGCACGGGGACCGGCGTGTGGGTCGCGCTGCAGAGCAGCGCCCAGGTCCGGCTTTACCACGCCACCAGCTACGAGCAGTTGGCTGAGGCTGATATCACCCCCCCGGTACACAAGATGCTCGCCGGTAAGTCTTGCCGGCGACATGTCACCGGTGGATGCCCGTCGGTGTCACCGCTGGGTACCCGTGTGAAAAGGTGATGCTCCGCAGCGTCCAGCACCGAGAAATTTCCTAGCTCCCACATCCCGAGTGGCTTCGGGGAAGGAAACATGATTGCCTGTGCTCATGGGGTTCATCCTTGGTGTTATGCAGCTGCTAATCCCACAGGGAAATTAGGGCAGATGGATAATCCCGTGCAGAAACAGGATAAAGCGTGGGCAGCTGCATAATCCCACACAGAATTAAGGCAGCACTTGGGCATCACCGTAATCCCACGCAGGGTGATAGGGAATCCCCTGGATGGCTTCCTAATCCCATGAAGGAATAATAGGGAATCCCCTGGGCAACTGCATAATCCCACACCGGAATAGGGCACCCCTGAGCATGTGCGTAATCTCACGCAGCAACAGGGCAATCTCACGCAGCAACAGGGCAACCCCTGGGGATCAGCATAATCCGATGGAGTAATAGAGAATTCCCTGGATGGCTTCATAATCCCGTGCAGAAGTAGAGCAGCCCTTGAGCATCTACATAGTCCCACACAGGAATCAGGCAATCTCTGAACATCTGTATAATCCCACATGGAAATAGGGCAGCCCCTGGGCATCTTCATAATCTCCCAGGGTAATAGGACAGCCCCTGGGTGGCTGCGTAATCCCACACCAAAATAGGGCACCCCTGAACGCTTGCATAATCCCGTGCAGAAACAGAACAACCCCTGGGGATCAGCATAATCCCATGGAGTAACAGAGAATTCCCTGGATGCATTCATAATCCCGTGCAGAAGTAGGGCAGCCCTTGGGCATCTGCATAATCCCACGTGGAAATAGAGCACTCCGTGGGCATTTTCATCATCCTACACAGAAATAAAGCAGTCCCCGGGTATGTGCATAGTCCCACGTAGGAATCAGGCAGTCTCTGGTTATCTTCATAATCCCACGTGGAAGTAGCACAACCCCTGGGCATCTTTGTAATCCCGCAGGGTAATAGGACAGCCCCTGGGTGGCTGCATAATCCCATGCAGAAACAGAACAAACCCTGGGTGGCTGCATAATCCCATGCAGGAATAAGAGAGCCCCTGGGTACGTGCTTAGTCCCACACAGAAATCAGGCAATCTCTGGGCATCTTCATAATCCCACATGGAAATAGGGCAGCCCCTGGGTATCTGCATAATCCCACAATCAGAAACCCAATCTGACAGCACCCCAGAGTGCTTTATACCAGCCAGGGGTGTTGTGAGGGTCCCTTGCCCATGTCCCACGTGCCGCAGATAACCCAAGGCAATGGAAGCACCGGGGTTCTCAGCCCCGTGCCAGGCAGGGTAAGATGCTGACGGCCGGGATGCTCGACAGGCTCGGATGCCATAATCCGGCAGCACAAGGCAGCCTGCCTGCGGATCACGGCTCTCCTGGCGTGCAAGGATTTGCTGTGGATCGGGACCAGCGCCGGCGTGGTGCTGACCCTCGCCGTCTCGGCCAAGGCAGCCCCGACGTTGGTGGGGCTGTCGCAGGGTCACACGGGCCACGTCCGTTTCCTCACGGCCATCGAGCTGCCCGATGGCTTCGACGTCCTCTTCCCATTGCCCAGGGAGACAGGTAGGTGGGATGATTGGGATGGAGGGACCCAATCCTGACATGCATCATGGGAGGGTAGGGAGAAATGGGTGCTACCCCACCTTCCAGGGCTTGGGGGATTGCCTGAGTGACCTCAGAATTCCCTAGGAGACTCCAATTCCTTTGGGGATAAACCAGTGGAAAATCACCAGACCGGCTCTGAAGTCGGGGTAGAGTGGGAATAAGGTGGTGAGGAAAGAGGTGGTAATCTGAGTGTGAGAGGCTAATATGGGTGGGAGCGACTGATTTGGGGTGGAGAGGCTGCTTGGGGATGGGAGAGATTTGGGGGTGCCAAGATGTGGCACCTGAGAAAGTGGTGGTGACGTTGGGAGGGTGCTGGTGGGAGGATGCTGGTGGAATAATGCTGGGTGTTGCTGGTGGGATGTTGGGAGGATGATGCTGGTGGGATGATGGTGGTGAAATGATGCTGAGGTGCTGCTGCTGAGGAGCCGGGGAGCCG
>NW_009725009.1:0-208 GCF_000703405.1 Apaloderma vittatum
TGCCAGGAGACGTGCCGGTGCCGATCAGAGCAGGGGAGCCTGTGACCTGCCACAAACCTGCGCCTCGCACTGTGAGAGGGGTGAGAACCTATAGAGGCTCTACAATAAAAATCCAAAGCATCCCAATCCAATAACCAGCTGGAGCTGCAGGTGCTAATGAGATTGCGCGTTGTCTGTTGTTCCCCAGCTTGCATCTGTCAAGAGCTTT
>NW_009725009.1:317-546 GCF_000703405.1 Apaloderma vittatum
CCGGGGATTAGGCTCCGGGAACCTCTCAGGCTGCTCGGCATAGAAAAACAGGAGCGTGTCTGTGTGAATTTGAAGAACGTCGTTCAATTAACTTTTCTCACTCTCCCTTTGGGCCAGGCACAGTGTGTCTGGGGGTTCACACCCCAGGCAGGTGACAAGGCTCAGGATTAATTAAAGAGCTGCCATTCCCGGAGCCCTGCTGTCCCAGGAAAGCAGCCTGGTGGAGGGG
>NW_009725009.1:880-4820 GCF_000703405.1 Apaloderma vittatum
CCAAATGGGTGCAACTGGGACCCTCGAGGTGGGGACAGGGGCAGCCCCTGTGCGGGCACCCAGGTAGGGATCCCCGGGCTCCCCAAAACCTATTGCCTATCTGTTAGACATCCAAAGCTGTTGGCTGCTTGCAGCTGAGGCACAACCCTGCCAGGGCTCTGTCCACTCTGTCCAGACCTTCCAGGACCTCATGAAATGCCGAGGGGAAGGAGTGAAGCCCCAGGAGAGCTTGGGTGCAGGGTTGGAGCCGCCTCGCTCGCTCCAGCCCAGCCTTCCCGTCTGAGCGGCATCTGGTTGCAATTGGTGGTGATGGATCCATCCTCAGGTACCTTCAGAGCATCTCACCTTCTCTTTGGCTGGAGCATGAGAAGCTTTCTCTGCACCATCAGAACAAAAGTTCCTGCAGCTCATTATTTTCAGTTGTTCCTGCACTAATTGGCCTCGTACCAATAGGACACAGCTTTTGCTGTGTGTTGGGAACAAGCCTTCAGCTCATCCATCACACCCCCCGGGCAGGTCTGCGCAGAGAGCGGCTCTGCAGCAGCCGCGCCAGCCCCCGCAAAGGGCTCCTGACCACGCTCCCGGGTACCCTGGGCTGCCCTCGGCAGCACCTGCGTGGGGCTGGGGGCTCTCCTCGCCCCCCGTGCTGCACCATCATGCACGTGTGTGTGTGCACACGTGTGTGTGTGCGTGCATCTTGCTTGGATGCCAGGGGTTTATTTTGCAAAGCACGAGCAGCGTCTGCCTTCAGCTTGGCCTCGCGGCTAGGCTCGCTGTTAACGAGTGCTGGAAGAAAATTTTGGAGCAGCGATAGGGGAGGGAGACGTGTCTGCCCGGGACCTGTCAGAGCATGTGGTTCTTCTTCCGAAAGCACAGCACCTCCTGCAACCTGGTCAATTTAACCAAAATATCTTTCGAAAGAAATCTGGAAATAGGCCGCTGACACTATCAAAACATCCTGTTTTGACATATTCTGAATGAATCATTTTGATTTTTTATTTGGAATGACCTCACTGCCTTTTTTGGTAGAGCGAAAGGGATTCTATTTATTGAAAAGTTTTAACCAAAACAAAGTGATTGATTTTTGCCTCAATGAAATGTTTCAATCCCCCCCCTCAAAATTTACTTTGAGGTTTTCTTTTCTGTAGCAGAATATTTCTAAATGTTATAGTTTTGTTCTGACTTAAAGCCAGATTTTGCAATCCCAAGCTGAACCTGTGGGTCCGGCTGCGCAGCCCCAACACATCCCACCCCCTCACGGGGCGGCACCGGGGGGTCTCTTCCTCCGGCCCCGGGTCCAGCCCCAGGGGGGGCATCCCCGAGCCCTGGAGCCCAGCGGGCTGGGGGTGCGGGGGCTGTAGGTGACCTGGCTATTAGTGCTATTTGACAACTTGTTAGGATTAGAAAGCTCATCATAAAAATCTCCAAAATGAGCACTTTTGGTGCGTGTGTGCGAGTTAAGCTTTTCTGCCCCAACCAGGAACAGATGTCTGAACTGGTTGATGAATTGGAAACATCTGAAACAACTTTCCAAGCTGAAGTACAATAAATATACCTTTCATCACGATCCCTGCAAGAGGGTTTTAGAGGCAAAAATCACTGAAGTGTTTAATATGGCCCACGGTGAAGAATCATTATAACAAATGAAGCAGATTAAATGAGAATTTTGCCCCATTTTAGTGACTTTGCTGGGACTCCAGGTGCCACCTTCTGAGCGCACGGCAGGACTCTGCTCTGCCAGCCTCTCCAGGTTGCTTTTTGTTGTTTAACACTGTCACCTCCCGGGGTCATGGCAGGGGGGGCCGGGCCCCCAGGGTCTGGCTCTGGCCCCCGGGCGATGGGGACCTGCATCCACAGGCAGCACAAAGGGACGGGGACACACCATCCAGTGGGGCTGCAGGAGCCCTTTGTGATGCTTCGATGTCTTCAGAGGCTGCTGGTGAAACCTGAGCTGGTCACCCGCTGCCCTCATGCCTGACTGAGCCCTGGAGCCACCAGTGTCACCGTAGCCCGTCACCTCCACGCTGGGACAGGAGGCACAGGGAGGCTGGAGGGTCTCGTGCATGGCCCCCCGGTGATGCCCAGCACTGGGTTCTTCAGGAGTGTGTTGCTGCCAAGCCAGGGAGCGCTCCCAGGGCTGCGCCTTTGCAGGGTGGCACACAGAGGCTTTGCCAGGAGCCAGCCTCGTCCCGACCAGAAGCAATCAGCAGAGCATCCTCGTGCTCTGGTGCCAGGAACATCTGTCAAAGCCACGGAGGGCTGCCTGCCAGAGTTCAAGTGGCTGCCATTCTCACTGTTGATCCCATGACCTGGATAGATGAGAATCTTTCAGCAGGAGTTGTCAGGAAAAGTTTATTTTTCCATGTCTCCACTTGGCTTATTCCACCGAGCAAAGTCATGTTCTATTGATTTATTCTGAAATCACATTTATTTTCCTTTAAGAAATAAACCCCAATATTTCTTCCTTCAAAACTGATGTGCATTGCACAGGATTTGAGGGTCAAATTTTCAAGCATGAGTACATCCATAAAAAGCTGCTGTACTGGCAGGTACCATCACTCACTCTTGGAACCCAATCCTGGAGAACGTGCTGGTGCTCAGCAAGCGAAGCTGGGGGGGCCCCATCGTCCTGCCGAGACAGGTCCTGTCAGCCTTGCTGGGACACCCTGTTGTGGGCACTGCCCAGTGACGGGCACACGCCGACTCCCCCCGACACCTCACCAGGGACTCCCCTGCCCTGGAGAGCATGGGGGGCTGCAGCACCCCCACAGCGACACCTTCCCCATTCCCGTCCCCATCCCCACGAGACCGGGGAATGTGCGGCGCTGCGTAACAGCTGGGTACCGGTGCTGTACAAACGTGTTGTCAGAGTGGCTAAAACATCCCCAGCACAGGCTTTGGCCAGAACGAGTCACTGCAACATAACTCACCAGTAAAGCGGACACCTCTGATGTCTCCATTTCCAAACGCACAGCAAGCCGGCCGGCGTGGCCGGGGCTGGCAGCGTGGGGGCTGTGGCAGGTGTCTGTCACGGGATGCTTCTGCTCGCGCATCGCTTCCACGCCACCAGCTGACGGTGCCCCTTGCCAACGGGATGCATGCGCGGGGACCCCCAGCATCCTGCGGCCACAGGGAAGAGAAACGGGTTCACTGCCTTTTTAATTTCAAGGCAGAACAAGCAGAGGCGGGGTTTTCCTGGTCCATGAGCCCCGGGCACAGGGTGCACAGCCCGCGGGCAGCTCCGTCCCTGCCACCCAGCTGATGCCAACCGGCACCTGGTCCTGTGCCAGGAGCTCTGCGCTGGGGCCAAGGCAGTGACAATGCAGATCGTGGTGGTGCTGACTGAAAGCTAGAGTTATTTATTTTTAACTTTTCTTCTATTCTGTACTCTTCTTCTTTTTTCTTTTAATTCTGTTTCTACAACTAAGAAATTCAAAGTCCTTCCCTGGCACTTGTAACAGAAAGCCTAATACAGGCAGGCCATTGCTAAGGCTGCCAGGCGACTCGCTTTATGAGCACCTACATGCAGTTGCTATTAAATGTGCAAAACAAAAGTCAACTGGGCTGACATTTTCTCAACTGCGTGCCTTCCTCAGGATGCATTTTATTTCACTGCATTTTTCTTTGTTTGCTGGAAAGTTTCACCTGAAATGGTTCAGTTGCGTCCGAGAATGAGGCTAAGGGAAAATTTTTTACAATGTCTAAACAAATAGTTTGGCAAACCCCTTCTTTGAGAATCCCTCATACTTTCATGCCCTGCACCAGAGGATTGAAATTTGGCTCTGTGTGAGGGATGCTGTCCTTGCTCTCCTCACATATTTGGCCAAGCTGCCGAAAATCCCTTCTTGCACGCTTACTTTAGAGGTGTGATCTGCTGCACCCCAAACCCTGCAAGCTCTGCCTCTGCCCCATCGGGCACCGGCAGCTTCTCGCAGCTCCT
>NW_009725010.1:0-12256 GCF_000703405.1 Apaloderma vittatum
TCTAAACCTCCCCTGGTGCAACTTGAGCCATCTCCTTTTGTCCTATTGCATGTTACTTGGGAGAAGAGACCCAACGCTCACTTCTCCACAAGCTCCTTACAGGCAGTTGTAGAGAGTGATAAGGTCTCCCTTCAGCCTTCTCTCCTCCAGACTAAACAACGCCAATCCCCTCAGCTGCTCCTCCTAAAACTTGGCCTTGAAACCCTCCACTGCCTTTGTTGTACTTCTCTGGCACATTCCAGCACCTCAATGTTTTTCTTGCCATGAGTGGCCCAAAAATGTTTACAGGATTCGAGGTGCAGCCTCACCAGTGCTGAGTACAGCGGGACAATCCCCACGCTGGTCCTGCTGGTCACTCTATTGCTGATAAAGGCCTTCTTGGCCACCTGGGCACACTGCTGGCTCATGTTCAGACAGCTGTCAACCAACACTGCCATGTCCATTTCTGCCGGGCAGCTTTCCGGACACTCCTCCCCAAGCCTGTAGCCCTGCATGGGGTTGTTGTGACCTAAGTGCCAGGTCCTTTAAACTGACCCATGATCAAAAAACCTAAAATTCTTTTGGTGACACGAGGCTCAGAACCAACTATTGATTTGCCATCTCTTCCTCATTCCCTTGTTACTTCCTGCAACTGGAAGGATAGAGAACACTACTTGTACTCCTGATCCCTTAACTAGTCGTCTCAAGCCCATGAAGTCTCCCTTGATTACCTTCGGACTTTCTGTTGCAACATCATCACTGCTTACCTGGAAAATCAATAACAGACAGTAATCTGAGGACTGTACCAGGGCAGGGAACTTTCTTTTCATGTCTCTAACCAAGGCCCCAGGGAGGCGGCAGACTTCCCTAGGAAGTGGGTCCAGTCTGCACATTGGCCTTCTGTTCCCTTCAGAAGGGAGTCTCCTGTGACCACAACCTGTCTTTTTTCTTTTCTTTGTGGGAGCAGTTTTGATGCCAAGCTCTGTCCAACTTAACCTCTGTGACACCCCCAAGCTGGTTGAACCATCACCCTCATCATTATTCAGCTTCACTTGCAGAGCCTCATATTTGGAGACATCGAAGTCAGGCTAGAGGGAGCTCTGAGCAACCCGATCTAGTTAAAGATGACCCTGCTCACTGCAGGGGGGTTGAACTAGATGACCTTTAAAAGTCCCTTCCAGCCTGATGTATTCTGTGATCTACTGGGCAAATACACCTGGTGAGGTGGGGTGGTCGCAGAGGAGATACCAGCTGCACCGGGCAGGACCCTGCTGCCATGGCCCCCTGTTCCTTGAATGCCTGTGCTCAGCCAGGCAGAGGGAGGGCAGGGAATCCCCCATGTCACCTTTCCCATCTCCATGCCACGCCTGTCGCAGGGAAGGTCAGGTGTGACCCCAACAGTCAAACTCTCTCTCACACTCCACAACCTACTCACCTCCTCCCAGAGCTCCGTCACTGTGCGTCCCCCACCAGAGCTCTGCTGGGACACCTACCTCAGCGCTGGCAGGTGCAGAGCTCGGCGAGGCTGTGGCTCTCTGCTGAGTGGAGATCATGGCCCCTGGCCAGGCTGCCAGAGCCCCGTCCCCTTCCCTGCACACCCTCTCGCACCTCTCTGGCCGCTGCCTCTCCCCCGTGTGTTTTTTTCGTGCCTGAGGGTGGCTGTGGTTGCCCCAGCAATGCCCAGGCCTTGCTGGCGGCCTGGCGGAATCCCACCGAGACAGCGTCTCGCCTCAGGTGGCAGAACCGGCTGCTTTCCTCACCACCAGGGAAGAGATCAGAGCATGTTTGCGACAGGGTCCTCACGGATTGTGATGATTGTTTTAAAGCTGGAAGAAGTTTGGGTTTTCCAGTACTGAAAGTAGGGTGGTCTTTGAAATAAAATCCTTGAGTAGATGGTAAAAAGGTCAATTCTCTTAATGTTGGCAGGGTAACGTCGCAGGATAATGCATGATTTTGTTTCTTTCTCACTCACACCTGTCGAAAAGGACTGCCTGCCCACCAGAGAGTCAGATTTTTTTTGTTTAGAGAAGTAGAAGTGATCGGTGCAATGCCATTTTGGATTCCAGTCTGCTCCATTAACTTCATGCCCATGACTGTGGGGTTTCTTGAGACTTGTCTGCACACAGACATCTCCTGGTATATTTGTACCTCTAAACTCAATTACAGTTTCGGTGCTGAAACTTTTAACAGTTGTCTACACTGGGCAGAAAGGTACTAGAAAACATGAACATGGGCCCTTACAATTTTCCAGCCTTCAGCTCCTCCAGTGCCATCACAGCCGGTTACGTCCTTGTAAGATTCCAGCTTCTTACCTTCTTTCCAGAGGTGAAACTATGGGGCAGTTTCAGCATTCACTGCCCTAAGAGGTAATTACTAGACAAATTCTGTTTCTCCCCAAATGAGCTCAGAGTGACCACGTTTTAAGAAACACATTGCATACCCAGATCCATGCCATTTTAGATGCCTGCAGAACATTTGGGCCATTGGCCCTTTTGCTGAGGAAAAACAGACAAACAAAAACTCTCCAGGAACCAGAAAACAAAAACTGAATTCCATCTTTGAATCAGAAATCAGCTGTAACTACACTCTGGGCAGAAGGCAAGCAGTATGAATGTCATTGCTCACTTTTAAGACTCAGAGTTGACAAAGGAAAGGCAGAGCACTTTTAAGACTCATCTGCCAATGACTCAGCTTGCTGTAAGATGGCAGCAGCTCAAAAGCTCTCATATTGAACAGTCGAACCTCCATCACACCAAATGAGAGCTGGGAGAACTTTAATGCCAGGTGGTGTGCCCAGATGTGCTCGACCTGAATCTCCTGAGTCCTCAGGAAGGTCATACAATTTTGTTTTAAACTTTTTAGAACGTTAGGACAGGCTAACAGAGCATCCATTCTTTTTCCTCTCCTCTTTGTCCTTTCTCTGTCTCCTCTCACTCTCATCCTAAGCAGGATGGGAACATCTCCCATTTAAGGGAGCATCTCCAGCCACGTTGAATGCCTACAGTCAGCAACAATGGGAGGTCAGCACACAAAGTCATTACAGCCGCTTGAGTCAGTGCTTGGTTTTCCAGACGAAAGCTTCTCGCAGGCACTAATCCTGCTTCTCTTAGCCCAGCTGCTCACAATCCTGCAGCTAAGCGATGCTGCTGTTGTCACACATCACCTTCCCAAAAGCTGCACAAACATTTCAGAGCAGGCAACCTGCTGCCATGGCGTGTTTTTATGACCCCAGATTTGCAACACCCAGGCCAGCTCTGAAAGCGGTGGCACCCCTGATCCTCACACCTTGATCCTCTTCCTAAAGCTATGTTGGCACTGAAAAACACTAAAGCTGAATGTTGGAGGGCTTTCCTTCTGAGAGAAGGTAAATGCAGCTCCTGATCTTGACTTTGTGACTGCTGCATTGGATGGTTTAACTCAATGGGCTTTTCATGCAGAGATTTAGCTCTAATTCACTTTTTTTTCAGTCATCTGTCCTCATCCCACCAGGTATTCCCAACAGGGACATGCTCCAGGAAGGGACATTTGATTTGGGTGGATAAACAGTAACAGTTGCCAGTAGAAGAGATTAACTGTTAAGGTGAAAAGGTTGTCAGCAAAGCTGTGCTGAATATTTTCAGTGAAACTTGAGACACATACACTGACCTCCGAACCCAGGTGAGCACAGGAGGAAGCACAGCTCACATAGGTTTGGAGATGCACCATTTCCTCGCAAACTGGGACCTCATTTCAAGAGATCAGCTTTGAAACAAAATAATAATAATAAGTGAGATTCACATGAAAACAAGTAAAGTGTTGGTTGGTTAAATGCATTTGTGGCAGCGGATGAACTTGATACAACATCAGATCTAGATGAGTGAAATATACCTTCTCCAGAAGACATCTTGTAACCCCAAATTTTCCACAATTAAGGACATTTAAGGGTAGCATTTCACAGAAACAGATGAATTTTGAAAAACTTCTTTTGCTTATGTTGTCTTCCAGGATGAAGGGAAGAACACAAGCCAGGTAGCCATTGATTTCTCTTGAGAAACTTAACTACATTTGAAGTTTTGAGATCTCTGTGTGTGCTGGCTTTTCTCTGCTACAGTTAATACAACACCTCAACACTCCAGTAAAACACAGTCCTCAGGCACTTACACTCGATGTGCTTGCCACTGTGCTTCTGGCAGAGTGAAGAGATCAGTCCAAAGTATCAGGTTTGGGGACTGGAGGAGTGAGGGGCAAATAGAAACACATGCAGCATTATTCACATGGCTAAAATGTACCCAGAAGTTTCCCATGACTTGCATGCTTGCTTTCCTTTATATATATATATATTTTTAACTAAGGCTTGGCAGCAGTTCAGGCCTAGGATTAAAATAACCGCTTTGTGTCATCCCAAGGCAAGAGCAGAGGGCACCTCTTTGCCAGCCGCTCTGCCCTGCTGTCGGCACAGACTGCATGAAGGCTGCCTCCTCTAGAACAAGCAGAAGGCAAGAAACGTCCTTTTTCACAGCCATTATCTGGAGACATTCATGTAGCTTTTTCCTCAGACACGCTTTGCTTGGTTTGGAAAGCTCAGTTTGAGAGGTTTTTAAAACCAGCTGCCAGTTCCTAACATCAGTGGCGATAACCCATATCACACACAAGTCCATATCGAGAAGATCCATGTTAGGTGGTAGCATTAGGCTGTGGGAGCATTCAGTTCACCTCCCAAAAATTATGAAACTTGCAGTTAAAGATCAGCTTCTCTAGGGCTGCTGTTGCAAGAGAATCTGGCTTTTCATTTAGAAACAGATTTATTTCCTCAACTATGAGGGCCGGAGTGTTTGGGAACAAAAACTCAATGTTCACAAGCCAGTAAGCAAATAAAGACCCTGAGGTTTCTTTGCACTTTTTTTATTTAAAAAAAAAGTTATGACTGAGGCTTGAGTCATGATTTTCAAATTCTTGGAGGTAGTGAACTTAGTAATTCTGTAGTCTCTTGCAGATTGGGACTTTGATGAGATTCTGTGCGCATAGCTAACAGAAGTTTCACATAAGCCTTTCAACCTCATAGCCATACTACACGAAAATCTGTTTCATTGAATGCAGTCCAGGAAAAGCTGGTCCGTGACTTTGACAAGAGATACTTATGAATAATACATCTAGCTGTTTTCAGCAAATTCAAATCTCTAATGAAAAGCAAAAGTATATATAGGGGGCTGGTTATCTTGGTTGGTTAGAGCGTGGTGCTCATAACACCAAGGTCGCAAGTTCGATCTCCGTTCGGTCCCCATGTGTTGCCTGATCTAGTTGAGAGGCGTCCCTGCCCATGACAGGGAGGTTGGGTTAAATGATCTCTAAGGTCCCTTCCAGCCTAGGCCAGTCTATGTTTCTATGATTCCCATGCTGAG
Source organism: Apaloderma vittatum (assembly GCF_000703405.1). NCBI lineage: Eukaryota > Metazoa > Chordata > Aves > Trogoniformes > Trogonidae > Apaloderma > Apaloderma vittatum. The sequence goes on from NW_009725010.1 coordinate 5,358, forward strand.
CTCTGCTGAGCATCAGGTCAGATCCCAGCGATGCAAATCACAATCAGGAGCAGAATATAGACCTTCAGCCTGGCTTAGCCTGAAGCACACAGAAAGCCAAAAGCTTTGCTTTAAACACACTACTTCTCTTCTTTTAAAAGAGTGATTTATACATATTGGCTTACACCACTGGATACTATCTCTCAGCACAATCATAGCATATCATTTTTTGTACGTAAGACTGCTGCACCAATTCCATTACTCAGTGACTTCTGATACCCAAATTTTTAATCACACACAGTTGGTCACAGGACAAACAGACAAACCTCACAGCATGGTCCCCGAAGCACGAACTGATCTGTGTCGCACAGATCACAGAGTAGGCTGGGTTTAGGGCTCTTTTTCTCAGGATAGGAAGCAAGAAGCAGGGTCGATAGGTTTGCTTTGCAGTAGACATCACCGCTCCTTGCCCACGCTTTGTTATTACAATTCATGCTGTGGGCCATCTCCATTTCCCACAGCCTGGTGCTCTCCGAAGCACAGCGTGCTGTGCCTGCAAGTTGATAAGGCTGCTTTATGATCTATGGCGGCTGGTTTTAATTAAAGCTGCCTCCTCTGCATCGCTTCTAGCCTTGTGCAGACAGGAACACAAATGATTTCATCTTCTCTGATCCACCAGATGCTAAGCTCACAATTACAAGCTGCCATTAATAAGGAAGCTTCTCCCACCACTCCTGCTGGTGCAAGAAGGGTTGGAAGAAGATAACTAAGGAGAAGATAAACAGCGACAGCAAACTAACCCTCCACTCCACTACACTGGCTAAGCAAAAAACTGATTGAGCATATTGCCTTCAAACCTCCCCATCCCAAGAGCTCCTGGAGGGCTGCAGCAGAGGATAATGAGAAGTCAGTCCAAGCAAACCACTTGCTTGCAGTCACCTTCAGGGCAGCAGACAGCTTTTAGTCCTTTGAACTAACAAGACAGGTCCCAGTCAGGAAAGGACAGTGTATCTTACTTGTGAGACTTCACCCTTAATTCCCATCAACACTTTCTGTGTGGGGGCGTGTAGGTTAGGGGTCCAGATACACCTGGCATCACACCTGGAGTCGCACCATCACTCCTCCACACATGAGACTGAGAACATTAAATGGGTCTTGACCACTCTAACTTGGGCCAAGCAACTGCCTGCCCGGGAGCCCCCAAGCCATGGCTGAGCTATGCTGTGGGTTGTTCCTGGTCCCTGTTTTTCTGACTTACTGTTTGTCCTTCCTGCATTGACCTCAGCCTGGACCTACTGTTTTGAATGATCCTGGGGCTGTCGGGAATCTGTTGCTCTGGTCACCCAGCCCTGTCACCTCACTTGGTTAGAAGTGGTCAGTGTGGGTATCCTCAGCTCCTGGCTTATGCCAGGGGAACCTCATCTCCTGCTGTTCTGTTAGCTGTGTGCTCTATGAGGCGCTCATGGTTGAAAACCCCAATCTCGTTGATGGATTTAAAGATCTTGGGGTCCATGCTGTTAAAGCAAAACTTGTGTTTTTCCTCCCTGACCTGACACTGGGATTATCTCTTGAGGCCAGAAAAATTACAGACACTTTTTGCACAAAGCCAGACTCAAATCAGAGCTTTCCACAGCCACAGAAGTCCTATCTCATGTTCTTCTCACCTTTATGCTGTTTTTACAGTATGCAAGGTTCAGGCAAGCCAGTTTATCTTCAAGGTACACTGATGAGGGATCAAAAACCAACAAACACCTCAAAACTCTTGACCTTTTATTCCAGGTGAGGAAGCCAAGCAGTTGGACCTTGCTTCTAGGACCACCTTTTGCAGAAATAGTAGTTAAACTTTGGAGCATCAGGCCATTGATGGATAATATTCTTGTTTGTAGCGTGGGAGGTTGTCTTATTCACCATATAACTAGGACAGCAAAAGACAGGGCTGTCAATAGCCTTCCTCAGCTGTCAAGTCATTTGTCCCTCCCTATGCTTGAGGACTCTTAAAATTTATATCCGAGGCACTACAGCTGCAGTCAACTGAAGACTCCCTATTGAGGGTCACGGCAGGAAATGTCAGTCTACAGCAGAAGTTATAGCAGACTCGATGGTGCTCTGCACCAAGACATCTTAGTCATGCCAACATGCAAATGAGGAATATTAAGCCTTTAAGTACTAGAGTTGATGAGGAAGCTTTATGGTCACTTCAGGATAGCAAGCAGTTTCATTTCTTTAATGTGTGGGATGCATAGAGTCTTATTTCTTGTATGCCTTCAATGTTGTCATAGAAGCAAGTAACATATTTTTCTGATACAGATCTACTTTGGTACATCCCAAGCTGGTACATTTTGTGCTAAATGTCTGTCTCCAGAGGACAAGAACAGAAATTTCAATCCTATCTGAACTTTTAGCATATCGCAATGTGCTGTGTATTTTAAAAGGACCTGTGGTATCCACCTAGAGTCAACAGACCCAGATTGAAAGGGATGGGAGGTTGCACCAGACAACAATACTGCTCAGTAGTTTTTGACTATTAATGCAAAAGTTAAACCATTCATTTGAAAATGTCAGGTATTTTTAGAAATGATTTGCACATTAGACCTTTAGTGTTGATGGGGTGAAAAGACTTTTCAAGATCACAACTGGCCTGGAATTTAACTTAAATGAAAATGCTGAAAGAGCCCAACTCCACAATTTGATTTTTTTTTTCATTAACGGTTCAAAAACTATATAAAACTGCGTGCGGCCCCAAAATCTTTTTCCCTCATGGAAATCAAAGTGATCTCACTCCATTTAATTCCAGGGTCCTGTAACCAGTTTGCTTGTACTTATGGCACTCACTGATACCACAAAAACAGAATTCAAAGCCAGGTACTTGAATCCAGGTACCCGAGGATTAGTTGTGCTTTAGCCAGCATCAATCTAGAGTCTACCCCATCAGCATAAGCGGAGCACAGTTATCTGCAGAGAGGATTTTCATCTGGAACCACTTGGCTCAGTCCTTTGTGTCACACAACCTCCAAGGAGCTTATGGCTTTGAACTTCCTAACAAAGAGCCCTTCTGGAGGGGCTGGATCGTACTGACTGTCTTACGTCCCTGTTTCACCATGATCATCCATCCGTTGATGTTTTCTTTGTCCGTTTAGCGATGATGGTTTCAAAGATAAGTCTACTAAGAAGCTGGATCTAAAGTAAGACGCAAGCTCTGAGAAGCCGGGTGGAAGATAGAGTCCCAGCACTTCAGCTTGGGAACTGAACCCTCCAACTTTTGCTCCAAGCTTGATGTTGTGGTGACTCAAATGAGCATTCCTTCTAGTGATCTGGAAGGAATTGCGTACCACACTCTCTGTGTAGTGTAGCTTAGGGAACACTTTCCATAACACATGGAACTTCAGTTTATAACAAGGCATGTCACTCAAGAGTAAAGGACTGCCTCCCATGTCAAAGGAAAAACAATCACTCAGGAGATAAAGTATATCAAACCTATCTCAGAAGCAAATGTTCTTCTCCCCAGAGAAATAAAAGACCAGAATTAACACGACTGCTACCCAGAACATGGGGATCCATGCAAAATTCATAAAAACTGAGCTTCCTGGGACCTTTTCTTCTTTCTTACCCAGGTGCTCTGTGTGAAAGCACCAAAGAGATATAAGCAGCAACCAGCTGGTCCAACCACCTTCACGAGGAGCGTCTCTTCATCCTGCAGAGCCTTGTGTCAGAAGATGGAGACACTGTCCTTTTCCAGAGGTAGCAGGCCACTGGATGCAAGCAGGCATTTTCTTTGGGCTTTATGTGACAGATACTTGCAGCCTAGCATCAGTCCTCTACCTGCTAACCCCAAAAGACTCTCGTTCTCCTTCCACACTATCACCGACACTCGTTGCTGTCTCTGCAGGCATTTGCAAAGCTGTGCAGCCCCTTCGTGGGCTCAGCCTGGGCAGAGCCAGCAGCCCCCATTGCTTTCATCCAATCTCTGGCAGGAGTCCCTGCATAGCTGTGCTTTCTGCCATCTTCCCTTGCACATCTCTGCACCTCCCTGAGGCGTGTGGAGGCTGTGCTGACAGCTCTGTGGAGTTCCTGCTCCCTCAGATTGCCTTTTTCTGGCTGAAGAGGGAAACAGGAGGCGCTGGCCCTTTGAGGGGGCTCATGGACCTCCCATCTCCAGCTGCAGTCTGGGATCACCTCTACCTGCAGCACCTTTGGGGTGAATCCAAACTCAGGTGAAGCTCCCTTCACTTTTTCCACTGGAAAAATGAATGGATTTTGGCTTGCCAGTACCATAATTTTAGATGGTCTGGCAAATGGGCTCATGTGCTTCCCTCTGACATAAAAGATTATGATCAGGGCCCTCATGGAGTCACAGATGAGATGTAAAGCTTTGGGATATCACTGTGTTCTCCAGCAGCAGCACGAATGGCCTAGAGGCCAGCAAGAAGCCCTTTGGCTTTTCATTTATACAAAAAAAATGGCCAATGTATACCAAAAGCAAAAGCCATGTGCTTCAGTGCAGCCAAAGGACAGTTACAGTTCCCACTTTAGCAAACTAAACTTTGGTTCTCCACATAAATCCTCCTCAGGTCCAACACTCAGGTTCGTCTTCAACGAGGATACTTCACCCATCTCCATCATATCTAAAAATAGATGGAAAAGGTGAAAGATGGAGCAATGCTCTTCTCAGTGGTGCCAAGACAAGAGGCAACAGGCACAAACTGAAATATATGAAATTCCACCTAAACATAAGAAAAACTTGTTTGCTGTGAAGGTGGACAAACAAGGAAGAGGTTGTCAGGAGAGGTAGTGGAGTCTTCATCCCTGGAGAAATTCCAACACTGTCTGGATATAGTCCTGGGCAACCTGCTCCAGCTGGCCCTGCTTTGAGCAGGAGGATTAGGCACCTTCAGAGGCACCTGAAGATATCTCCAACCTCAAATGTTCTGTAATCTGGTTGTTTCATCTGAAAACATATTTGTAACTTTCTTGAAAGGAGTTGCCAACACCTTTCTATACATGTGGACATGCTTTCACAGCCTTTTTGGCTGAGGTTTGGGAAAAACCTTGTCTCTCCAAGGAGACGCCATAGCCATGCTCCTTTCCCTGACCCTTAAGCAAAGCCTTTCCTAAACAGCAGTCTAGTTTACAGTTCAATATTCTTTTTTTTCCCTCATAAAGTAATATCCCAATTTTTTATTATTTTCATTCTTCTGTGTGTAGCAGAAGGCAGAAATCGGAGAGGATGAAAGCGAGATATGGGAGAACGAGGAACGAGCTTCAGAGTCACTGTGTTACCTCGGGGTTGCTGTCACATCTATTATTATTCATTACGATAACCTCCTGCAGACTAACAAACACATGTCCTATTAGTTCTGCAGTCACCATGGGGAAAATAAACAGCTTTGGACAGTTCTAGGAAGGGTCTCAGTTTTGAGCCAATTTTATATCACAGCCTATTTTTTGTCAGCGCTGCTCGTTTTGGGTCTCCTCAGAGCTGCTGTTGAAGAAAATGTAATTTTTTCCTTATAGATGACCTGTCTTGTTGTTGCCTGCAGCTCGTGCTCTCAGTGATAAAAGTGCAGGCCTGGGAGTTATATCAGGGTCAACATGAAATCCAGACCTGAGACACTGAGTTCAGTGGGGCCAGAATTACTTAGATGCCTGTTCGAACAAGAAGATGTATGTGGAAAACCTTAGCCAAGACTATATTCAATCACCTTTCAGCATTGGACCCTCCCTATTTGCTGCCAGTAGCATTTTTTTTTCCCTTAGAAAATAGTTTTTCTATCAAAACAAAGACTCATGTCATTGTTTTGCAAAGCTAACTGACCTTGTGCTAATTAATCATGTTTGAAGGCGCCCAACATAACCAACTAAGCAAAACAATGAGCAGCCTTTAAATAAAAAAGAGCTACTGCTAAGTTTCACATGTTCAGCTTTAAAGACTTCCATGGGAGTAGGAGGTCACTTCACTGACTATATTTATCTCTTTAAAATTAACAGAAAGGAAAAAATAGGCCCTTTTGCCCTCAAACTGGAACATAAGGTCAGGATGACAAGCAGTGCTGGCAGGGCTGGGGGAGTCTGGCCACGTCCAAGGCTCCTCGCAGGGAAAGTCATCACTAACAACATGCTGGCACTGCCCTGGGCTCTGATATGTTGCATCCAGCGGGCTGGAAAGTGATATTCCTCTCACATCCTGAGTCACCGCCCTGCTGTAGACAAAGTCTACATAATATATTAAAAAAAAAGTAAATTAAAAATAGTGTGCTCACTCCTTCCTGTCAGTTCCTGGCACATGAATCCTAAAAACGTCAGGAGAAAAATACTTGCCATTTGTTTCCAGGAGCCCTGGGGAACAGAGATGCAAAATGTGGGAGCGACTTAGAGGCTTTCGTAGAAAATGACCCTTGTCACACATTCAGTGTGTAGATCCCCTGATCTGCTACTGGCAAAGGGTCGAGCCATCCCTTCAGCCCTTTACATGTGGCAGGGTCTATTCTGACCTCTCTTTGCAGGCACGACTGCTATGATTAGCCATGATGGGACCTATCTTTGTTCTGAAGGGAAGAAAGAACCTCACGCTATTTTGGTGTTCCTGCTCTGGGTGGAAACCAGTCTGAAGCCTTCTGAAACAAAGGGATGCTGAGCTGAGGTTACCGTGACCTGGAGGTCAAGTAATAACCACTCAGATGCCATCTCAAGACAATCCTCCACAAAAGGCTACTTTTGTCCCTCTAATTGAACATATTTGGACACCGAGCTGTCCCAAGTGATAGAGCAGCTGACAATGTAATTATTAGAAAGCAGGTCTTGTTTTGGTAAACCTGTTTTTAGTGTTATAATCCTTCTCCACCTGTCACCTTTGATAGAACATGACCTCAGTTGCAAACCCAAAGTGACAGATCATGCAAGTCACTGGGAAAACAGTCAAGGGA
>NW_009725010.1:12272-27554 GCF_000703405.1 Apaloderma vittatum
GACTGAGGGGTCTTTGACATTGATTACGAATGCAAGCAAAAGCAAAAATGGAAAACAGTGTCTTTGACAATTTCGTCCCTGAGAGGAGCCAGGGAGCAACAGGGAGCCTGAACACAAGCCTCACACCCCTCACTGGCAAGCCACAATGTGCAGTTTTCAGAAGGTTATGGTGGGGTTTTCAGAAGGTTTTGGAGGGGTTAGTCTGTCCTTCTGCCCACAGGAACCCCAGGGCATCCTGCTCCTGCCTGGAAAACCCCATGGTAAACCAGTGGCCAGGTCTTCTCACTGGGCTGAACTCAGCAGCAGAACTGCAAGGGGGAAGCTGACAGGACTGAGGATGCTCTGTCCACCTTCAGCTTAGTCCAGCAAGCACCTCTGCTGACCAACACCTCCTGCAGCCCAGCTGCTGGTCATCATCCACAGGAATAGCTGGACTTAATTTTCCAGTTTTCATCTAGCAAAAGGGATCATATTATCTAATGAATAAGAACTACCAGCTATATTCTTTGATCATCACCAGACTAACTCCCATGGCACAATTTTAATTGCTAAAGTTATAGTCAGGCAGCTTGGATCTGTCCCAAGTTTGACGAAACTTGAGGACACTTCTTTTTTTCCGCCTTTTTTTTTTCTCATGAAGAAACGTTTCCTGTGCTGGGCAGGTGTACAACGTAACTGCAGCACCTCAGGCACCCAAAGAAAGTGGAAAAACCTCAGAACTATGTGCCCACATCGTGCCAAGCTTCATCAACGTGTAAATAGCAGTGATGGCTCTGAAGTTCCCAGGGGAAATAAATACTCCTTCCCCAGAGTACCACTGGGATAAAATGCAGCAGCGAAAAGTACTGCTGTGGGATGAGATTCCTCCATGAGGTTGAAGATGAGATGGTTGAGTTTGAGGCTGCTCACTGGCATTTGGAAGGAATTTGTTCCACCAGTGGAAACTTTTGAGGCTGAAGCAGTTAGAGAAGGAAAAAGTAGTTAAAATTCCGCTTTTCTCCACAGAGAGTAAACTTAGAAATATAGCTTAGAAGCATAATTTAGAAAACCAAGATAAAAATCAAGCCAGATGCTTCCCCCAGAGCTTTTTTATGATTATTGCTTACTGGGACAGCTGCATGGACTAAGTGCTGTGTTTTGAGCGCAGACTTTTCTGGCTAAGCCATGAAACCCACCAAGTGTAATTTCTGACTGTGTAATTTAGCCTCCCCAACAGACTTAAAACTAGTGAAGCAGGAAAGAATAGGATGTGAATTGTAGAGCATCTGCGTGCATGTAGACTTTGGCGACTCATAATATCCTAATTATGGTACATGAGACCTTTGGCAACTAATTTGTCGAGCGTTTCTTTGATGAGAGGGTATCAGTGGATGATAAAATTGAAAGTCTCAGCATAACAGAGGAACTGTGTTTGTGTACAGACAGTGAAAATTAATTTACCACTAATATGGCCTAGGTCTAAACTAAACCCAAATGAATGCCGTGGTGTCATCTCGCCCTGGACTTGTTTCTAGTTGACAGCTCTGAGTAATTTTGGGGAAAGCCTCTTTTCTGCTGATTACTGCTGCAGACAGTTCCCAGTACCACCAGCCCCTTCAACATGTACCACTTCAGCTCCTTGCTTCTCTAACAGATGCTGCCCATCCAGGGCAGGGGAGAAGGCAGCAGGCAGTGAGGGACCGACATCTAAAAATGAGATTTCTATCTTTTGTGTTGGTTAGGCACTTCCACGTGATAAATGGGAAAGGTAAAAGCCAGCTCTGCACGTGCATCCCTCTTCATCTTGTTAGGAATAAACTGTGCTAAAGTAATGTGTAGCTTTAATAAATTAACTGCTGCAGTTAAAAATCTCTCCTACTGAGATTTTGGTTAACAAGCACAATTATGGAAACTTCTGCATTTGGGCAGATGCAAATCAATAGTGGGACACTCTTCAGCTCCGTCTTGCTCCTTGAGCATCTCTTCTTTTGAAGAAGTTTCCTACAAGCACAGTTGCAAGAGCATACTGGGACGTACTGAAATCTCTTCAGTCACATTTTTTACTGGAGTCTGACAACAGTCACGTTCTCCAGCCCTTTCCATCGTGCTGTCACACACAGTTCCAGCTTCTGGCCCCAGTAGTGACCCCTGCAGTACCACAAGCGATTGGCTTCCAGCTGGATTTTGTGCCACTGACCACAATCCTTTGACATCCATGACAAAATCACCCAAGCTTGTCTGTTCAGTAATCCTGACCCACAACCTCTGACAGCCATCCCTTGACATATCTCCATCCATTCCTTCTGTTCTCTCACAAAAAGCAACTTCCCTTCCCAGGCTGTCCTTCCCAAACACCCTCTAGTTGAGTGAGCTATCCCGCCATGCCCCCATCATCCCAAAGAGCTCATAGCCCTACTATTCACGCAGCCCTCCCGTTGCTCCTGTCCGTTCCCATGCTGTGGCCATGCCTTCAGGAGCACAGTCCTCTCACTGCATCTCCTCATCACTTTGATGCCAGCAAGCAGCTGTGAGGGCCACCATTGAAGTGTCTCATCCATCTCCTCCTAGAGGCACTGACTATGACCAGCTACGCCGCAAGAGCATGAGGTCTGAGCAGCATATGGAAGGTTTTCAGCCTTGTTCGTGGTCCAGGTAGGTTCTGATGAGCACAGGGTGGGATTTCAGGGTACAGTGGAGAGTTCAGCTTCCTTTTAAAAAGCCCAAAGACTTATATTTTTTTGCAAATTCAAGCACTTCAGAAGTGCCAGCATTAAATATTCACATGAGCTTCAATCAGTTCTCTTGGCCGCTGATCACTTGCTCACACACATTTTTCCTCTGCAGATGGACCTCAGGAATGTGTGGTTCACGTGTAGTTTGACACGCATGGCTTCAGCTGCAGAATCGGGTAATGGTCCCAAATCCTGGTATCCTCAGCTAGTCAGGGACTACCTCTGCGCCACAGCCTCTTGTCCCCAAGTGGTGCCAGGACAATTCTTTGTGGGGCCATGCTGTTAGCTCAGTCATGGGCATTACCTGGTTTAAAAATGAATGGCTTTGCCCCCACACGTAGCCTTTTGTGCAGATGTGTTCTGTGTCAGCCTAGAGGTACAAAGGTCTGTGTGAAGATGGAAACTCTGTCCCGTGGAACCCTTCCCCCTTTGCTGTAGAGTGAGGCAGAGCCCACAGGAAGGCAAAAGTTGACCTTATGGTCCAGGTGATGGAAAGTCCGTGGCCACCACTGCTATTACTTGGGTTTCGTACAACACATTTCTCAGAGACAGCTGCAGACTAATGGTTCCCCAGATTTCTGCTGATTGACGTGAGATGCTGCTTTTCCGATTTACAGAAAAACTCATCATTCAGAGCTGTAACTCGAGTCACTGAGGGCTCTGCCACTGTGGCTCCACAAGGAGTAGGGTCTCTCCAGAGAATCAGAGCCTAGACAGATTGTCCTGGTTTGAGGGTACCAGGACAAAAGTTCTCTGGGGCTCCTGGCCCAGGTGGTAACCAGAGTAGGTGGAGAGGGTTAGCTGTGCCCATGGGGAGGAGAGGATGGGTCAGGTGACCCAGATGGACCAAGCAGGGTATTCCTTCCCACGGTGCTCAGTATATAAGGACCATTAGGAAGAGCCTTGGAGTTGTTAGTGCTTGCTGTGTCACTATGCTGCAGAGGAGCACTGTTCAGTGGAACAAGTTGTTTTCCCCTGCCTCATGTGGGAAAGGTACAACTCCTTTTTTTTTTTTTTTTTTTTTTTCTTTTGGACTGTCATTAGGACTCTGCTCCCATCTGTGACTGAATCCAGTCTGGCACTATTTTTTTCCCTCCTAGAGACCTAGTTGTCATCTGGAAGGTGTAGGTCCCATATTAACATATTCTCTTGTATCTTTCAATGTATTTGCATGCTTCTGTATAGTTTGACTTTTCATTATTAATGTTGTATTATTTTTTTTTTTGGTTAAACTGCTTTGAGTTTCTTTTCAATCTCTTCTGTCTCTCTCCCTTGTTCCCCTGTTATCCTTCCCTGGGAGGATGGTGAGAGGAATCACAGAGAATATCTGTCGAAGTTTAGTGACCAACTCAGCTTTAAACTTTGCCAGCAGGTGGATACTGAAATCCAAGAGAGCTGTGGCTTTAATTTTAGGGGCTTTAGTTCCCTTGCCACAGTGCCAGTCACCAGCTTTCAGGACTGGTGAGGCTTCATGCTGGAGCAGCACAAGCCAGCGGACAGGGCTCTGCCCCTCCGGCATGTGCAGGAATGAATAGATGTCTCCCACCCACCTTTCAATCCTGTGCCAAAAACAAAGAAACAGAAACAGCATCAGTCACCACGTAACAAGGAAGAAGCAGGCTGCTGTGTTGGTTTGACATTAAGTGTTCCTCTAAAGATTAAAGCAAGGCTTCTGTTCAAAAGCTGGAGGAACCTGCAGGGGAGCTGAAGCTGAAATAAAGCTGTGATATGCCACGCTTTGTCTAACTTTCAAGTGGGTGACTTTTACAGAGCACCTACTGAAAATAAGTCAAATGGTCTGTGGTTCACTTCTGGTGATCCCCCTTCATTAAGGGACTAGTTTGTACCAGACTGATGTAATGAGCAGCCAGCATGTGTCATTGCCAGGTGCTTTGTCCTCTTGAGGGTCTCCTGCCACTGCTGCCAGTACCTTGTTTGCTGTGGGATCAATGGGCTGACAGTTCACCTTTAGGTTCGATGGGAAAGTAACTGTGAGAGGAAGCGTGGAGAGGTCTCCTTTTGTCAGGCAGCCTCTGGCAGCTTGTCAAATTGGCAGCTTCCAAGCGCAGGCGAGAAGTCTTTTAGCTCGGATTCCCGTGGAAATGAGGCTGTAACCATCAGCTTTAATGCAAGCTAGCTAGCAAGTTGCAGTAAGGATCTTTAAAAAGTCCCCTAAATTTCATAAAAATAGAGAAGCACGTAGAGAAAAGTGATATTATTGATGCTGCCACAGAGGGAAAGGTGTACTGAACTTGCCTTCTACATATTGCCTTCAGCAGATGCTGCTGGCCATGGATGTACTCACCCACTAATCCACAGGAACAAAGCCCCAGGGAACCGCTTGTGCTGTCTTCTGGCTGAGTGACATTAAAGGCAAAGAGAGATGTGGTTGCTGTGGTGGCCATGGGTGACATGAGAGAGGAACTTGTGAAAGAAAAAGTCTGGGAGATGAGGAGACGAGAGCTGAAGCTGTTTTGCAGAGAGCTTAGCCTCTGGAAGCCCTGTAACTGTATTTAAAAAACAAAACAAACAAAACAAACAAAAAGTCAAAACCTCCCCCAAACCAAAAAAGCTTCAGACATGACAACAGATGGATTTTTTTTTTCTCCTATTCAACATATTCTGAAGTAAAACCCCCTAACTTCTCTGTATAGTCTACTTCAAGAAGCATTTTGTTCTCAGAAGGGATATGTTGGGACTCACCTTTGTTACAAATATTTCTGCATAGCAAATGCTGTTCACCTTCAGAGGTGGAGTGGAGACCTTTGAACAGTGATAGCAAATACGACTTAATGAAGCTTTAGAGCTAGTGTTGTTCTTCCCATACACATGTCACAACCTCAGTTGCCACCGATGGTCCTGGTGCATTTATGACTTTGCCATGACCATGGTGTGGGGACAGGCCATATCCTGGCCCTGGTTCGCTGTGTGGCTTCACTGCTGAAGGCCACCTTATCATTATTTTCTGCCTGAAAAGAACAGATGCTTTCACAGCTTTCCCTTCTTGTCCCAGCAAACTTGGCAGCAACAGTTGGCAGTCAGAACTCAAGCTGGATTTTCTCCTACCCTGGACCTTCAATGGTGCCGAAGCTAATGAGCTGGAGCAGGTAGGACTGATGTGGCAGATCTAATCTTTATGATAGAGAAAGTGCCCAAGCAGCAGTATGTTAATTTGACTAAATTTAAAGCTGGTGGCTAGAAAACAGCCTCAAAGCTTTTCACTTTTGGTTGAGCATGTTTAGCACCATATGTGGTAGAGAGGGCAGGGAGTGCAAGAGCCCATGCTCGTTAATCACAGCACCCAGGTAACGGTCTCTCATGCAGAAAAGTAGTGTTTAGCTCAGCTTCTGCAGTAATTTTTTGTGCCACAGATTAGTGTTTTTGCAAAGAAAAGGGACAGAAAGCTGGGCGAGTTGCTCACGGGTCTTCCTCCTTCAGCATAAATACATCTCACGTTCAGCTGCACTTGGCAAACCAGGGGAAGAGACTGCACTTGGCACACCAAGTTGTATTTAGCCTGTAGCCAAAATTGTTTATAATTTGTTCTTGAAAACAGCTCCGTGTATGTCATAACACTGGAAAGCTAGTGTCAGCTGAAGTATGGGAGGTGGGCAATTATCTTGTGAGTAGTCTGTGGATTCAGGTGTATCTTGCAATAAAAACCCCACCACTTCACTTTCCCAGTCTGGCCCATAGGAAAGGCTGAGCTGCTTTGTGATTTATTTTTACAACTCTTTGGGGTCAAATCGTCCCTGCAAAAGAGGATTTAATGAGAAGGACTGACCAATCCTGCTGCTCTTGCTATTTGACGATGAAATTTTAACGAGTATCTCCTCAGAATGCAAGCTACTGGCCAGGCCAATTTCATATAATGGGTATTTCTATTAGATTTAGAGTGTATCCCCTGGGGGTTTCAAAGGCATTTCATGTGGAAGGATTTGTGCTGTCACTTGTGTATCCTAACCAGAAAGCCCTGTCCCATAATGTGGCGGCCTCTCCTAAACCCACCAGTGCAACCAAGTCATCAGGCACTCTTCACTTCAGAAACTTGTGAGGTGAGGAGAGCAGAAACGCTTCTCTGAGAAGAGCAGATCAAAACTAGCAAGTTCACCAGGGAAACTTTTACCTGTAGCTGGGTTTCTGGCAGCTCCTCAGGATCCCAACCAGAAAACTCATTCTGAAAACCTGGTTATCTAAATGCCTGGGAGGACTGGGAAGCATGTGGGTAGTTAGTCTGTCCTCACTAGTGCACTAAGCCATGGCGTAGAGAGCTCCTAAGCTCTAATTATGGCCAGGGCTTTTGTAGGCATCACAGAAGAGAGGGATGGGGAGAAATGGGTTGTAATTCCAGCAACTCTGTGAACTTCTCCAGCTAACTAGAGCTAGAATCATCTTTGACTCAAAGCCCTGAGCCTTTTGAGGTATCTCTCCTCCTTCTACCAGGAGAATGAAATGTTCTTATGAAAAATGAGGTCTGGAGTGGAATGCAAATCTGCACCTAAGCACCTTCCAGCCTCTCAGGATACATGCTTTTGAATCTATGATTGAAAGCTTAGACCTATCTTAAGTTAAAAGGATAACGACCAGTTGATACCTTAAAACGACTTGGCCCAGGCACTGTCTTTTGCCTCAGTGAGATGCGTTTCCTGCAACTTTAACTGGAGTCATCAGATTGTGATGCCAGCTTTCCACTTCAAATAGTTAATTTTACTTTATGAGATTGATCCCTTCAGTAATTTACTCTTTGCAGTTGCTGCAGATAACAATGATCAGAATATTTAAAATATTAGACTGCAGCTTTTCTGTAATGGCCAAAAAATAAAAAAATTGGAATGTCAGAAGGTAATGACAAGGTGGTTGGATATTAGATCCTTTCCCTAATGGACAGAGTTCCTGTTCCTGGCTACAATTTGGTTTATATCAGGCAAAGAAATTGGAGTTTTATTTTAAAATTTGAAGGACTTGTAGTCCTGACAGCGGGAAGGCTTCTTCTACCTCCATCTACCCTAAGAAAAGACATATTTTGTGGGATATTTAGAGAACAGCGGACATGTTTTGAACAAGCCAGGCGGCCTGTTTTTAGACAAGTTTTAGGCCTCGCTTGACAAGAGTTTGTGAAGGACATTGTGAAGGTCACTAGCTGAGAGAATATGCAGAAGCAAACAAAAACAAGGAGCTGTGACTGGTGTATGTGACTGAAAACAGAAACAAACCCAGGCTGCAGGTGGGGAGAAACAGGAGCGTGATCAGCAGTGAAGAGCGAATCAGCAAAAGGAAAACAGCGTGTGAACAGGAGCATGGACTGCGTGTGCTTGTTGTTAATAGCCAATCAGTATAGAGCATTTAGAAAACAAGGACGTTGTGAACTGTATATTAACCGTGTTAGTCCGTTAACAAAGTGGTTTTTGCTTGATCACATTGAACGTCAGCAGTGTCCGTGACTTCCGCATCAACAATATTTTCTGCTCACAGCATTGCCTTGCATTGCCTAACTGAGTAGACTACTCTGAAAAGCTACCCAGACCATCACTGCTTTTACTGCTTGGGGCAGCAGACTGCAGTTTGAAAGCAACACATGTCCAGGGTGATACATCTGAATGTTGTAATTTTCTTTGATAGTATTGTTATGTTGCAAAATCACCTAGTCTCACCTACTTGTTTATGGCTTGATATGGCCTAGATTTATATCATCTGAGTAATTACCACTACGCAGGATTTTCACCCTGTGAAGCACAGGAGTTCTGGGGAAACATTTTAATTTCCATCAACTGTCATGCCCTGGAAAGATAATTAAACACTCTTTATTTTTCATTTCAAATGGTATACAAATGCTGGACATTAAAACCAGAGAGATTTCCAAAAGAGAACATGTGGCTAGCTTCAAACTTTACTTTGGCACCCAGCCATCAGCAAGGTTCAGCAGAAGTTCACCATTTCCCATTGTGTAAGGCTATTTGTTTAACATTTCTTTTGTCTGAAGTGGCCTTGTCAAATGAGGTCTCTACATCATTTTCATTTGGCCCTCTGCATCTGAGCTGTCACTCCCATAGAAGCAGTTTGACTTTAGGCTTAACAGGAATGTAAGCATAAGTAGATTAAGTTGTTTGTGTTTTTTTTTTTTAATTTTAAATAATGTAACTCTTCAGCTAATCATAAAGCCACCCTTCAAAAAGAGGCTAGGCAGCGTCAGAACCTCATGGTGTAAAAACACAAAGACACTTCCAAGGACCAAAGTTCAATAACTTGGCTCGCTTCACCTTTGCAGACAGGCTAGCCCAGGTTTTGCAGCCAAATCTCAATCTATATAATTGTATTTTGACTAGATTAAAAAAAAAATATCTTCACATTGTTTTGAGTGAGGAACATATCCTTCTTCACATCCTGTCCTGCACGGCAGCACTGAGTGGGGTTAAATGCTCATCACCTTCCCCTCCTCCAGCCTGAAGCCATCCACATGCTGTGGGTACGTGTCACCCATGATACCCTAAGGGGTCTCTCTGACAGGATGTGCCCAAGTGCTTGCTCTGTGTGATACAATGACATCCTCTAAACAAATTAATGTAATCTCCTGACAGGTCGGTGTTTCAGAATTTAACTGGGAGCTGGAATTAGAGTCACTGTTACTGCTCTAGTTACTGCTCCTCAGGCCATGGTCGTACATGCAATGGCTCCAATTGAAGCTTCCAGTTAGGGCATGTCCCTGCCTGTGAATCTCCTCATCTAGCTATATTAAGCCAGAACAGTGGTATTTTGTCTCCTATTTTAGGACTACATTCAAAATAGTATGGAAAGGGATCTTCCTGAGATCTTTTAAATTGTTATATAAACACACAATGTCACTAAACATTGTATAGATCCACCTCTACTAGTATTTGATATGCAAATGAAAAAAAACATCACCATTGGCATAGAATCACATAGGTTGGAAAGGACCTTTGGAAGCCCCCTACTCCATCCTCCTCATCAAGGCAAGTCCAGTTACAGCAGGTTGATTAGGACCATGTCCAATCAAGTTTTTGGTACCTCCGAAGATGGGAGGTTTTACTACCTCCTTGGGCAACCTATGGCAGTGGCAGGTTTCTACCACCCTCATGGTAGAAAACTCTTTTCTTCTATGGAGTTGAAATTTTTATCTAAGATACATACAACAAAAGGAAAAAAGAATCAGGTCTAGCTAGATTTGGAGATACACTCGCTTCTGGTGTGGTTTGCTCAGCCCTCAACATTTCTGCTTGGTCCTTAGCATTTTTCCACTGCAAACAAAATTACATTTCTCTCTAATCTCCTCAATTGTCTATATAGCTTATCTGTGTCTTGGAAGCTGCCAAGGCTGTATCTCATTTTAATTTCTTGATGGCCTTGCTCAAAGGCCTGCTGTCATTGTATGCAAGCCCAGCATACTCCAATAATCAACTACAGAAAATGATACGAAAGACTTCCAGACAGCTCCTGATTCAATATGAAAGAGTTAAAAGAACAGTTGAAATCACCAGGTTTTCTTTTCAAGGGTCAATACGTGACCTAAGTTGATGCAAGTGATGTAAACATCCCCAGCAGGGTCCTGTGCCAGCCCCACACCACACCACAAAATGCACTGCCCCCACCCAGGGACGCATCCTCCCCCTGGCCCCTGGAAGTCACTGCTGTTTCCCTTTTGCTGATCTGCTGTGAAAAGGAGGAGGAAATGACTTCAGTTAATGCCCCTGCTAGCTAGGAACGACAGAGCACACTCCTCACGAACGACAGAATTACTCATGACATTGTGGACGTATTTCATCACCTCTGTGTCCTTAATCTGGAGACACAGCTCTCCTTTTGTCGAGGCACCTGGAGTCTTGCTGGTGCAACGAGCAGGCACCACAGAACAAAGGGAGGCTACAGCTCAGACAGATGATTTCAGCTTGCAGCTCTTTCTCTCCCACGATTTTGATTAATTTTTTGTTTTTTCTCAATTGTTGTCACCAAATTGGCCCTCGCTGCTGACAAGTGGCACTGCAGCAACACCATCCTCACACTTCATCTAATCTACTCTACCCTTCCTTTGTCGTTGTCAGAGAGTCAGCTATGCTAACACAGTACTTGTCAAATGTCAGCTGAGACGGGCTGTCCCCAGAAGGAGAGCCATCTGAATTGATGAAAGATGAATAATTTGACATGATCACAAGAATTAATACTAAACATGTCTTTGAGGGGCTTTTGGCAAGCTCCTCATTGTCATGTACATTCAGTGAACTGCTCTTTGCCACAATATTGTCTTCTTAGATAGCCTTAGGGGACAGAAGACAATGCAAGTTAGTTATATCTTTGTGTTACGCAGGGAATGCTTCAGCTTGTCCCTATTCTCATACTTGAATGATACGTACCTATCTATACAGCATCAATCAGAAAATTGCTAACTTTGACACCTATAAATTGAAAGATTCCTCCTCTCACAAAATTAAACACTGCTGAAATGTTGCTCCATGATGTTAAAGGGCTGCTGCCTCCACATTTCTGCAGTGGGAGACACTTGGAAATTTGTAAATCAGAAACACCTATTATTTATATGAGATTGTAATAAAACTTTTTTTTTTAATTACTCATGACATTGTGGAAGAGTTTTGAGCAACCCTTTCCCTATCCCAAACCCCAACAGCCATCTTCCAAAGCAATCTGGAGGGAGAGCAATGAGGAGAATGCAGGTTTCAGAAAATATCTGAAAATGTTATTGACAATGGAAGAGTTTTTTCTCCAGCTTTTCCACAGGGAAACCAAAACCATGCAAGTGCAAAACCACGTCTTTAACACAGAACGTTTTTTCATTTAGCCAAGAAAACCAAGCAGGAATTTCAAGCCACAGGAAGGAAGCACAGCTATTTGCACAGTGCGCTCGTGTAGGCTCCCTTGGTGTTAACATGAGTTGCGAGCTGTAGCTATTTTAATGCTTTTTAGCTGCAGCATTCTTACATGTCATCAAAAACATCCGGCTTTCTACGAAACAAATCCGTACTCTAATGAGATAGCTGTCTAGAATACATATTCCTTTACGCATGATCAGATGGGAAGTTTGAAAATGAAGCAAAGATGAAGATCCTGTGTACCTGGATCTGCTTGTGTTCAAAGTGGCAAATTGTTCATTCTCTTTCCACAATGTTTTTATTATTTGCTTTTTTTCAGGGCTAGGCATAAAATCAGTTCTCTTCCCTGGTTGTCTCTCTCAGTGACTTTGCCTGGTACAAAGAGTTGTTAAGGATGTGCCAGCTTAATCATATTTATTAAGTCACATTAAGCTGCTTCAAATATATTCTTCCTAATACACCAGTTCTTTTCTGGGTATCAGGAGATTTATAAAATCTCCTCTCATTTGCCCCAAAGGAGTTTACTCTTTAAGCCTTTATAGTTAAGACTACGGGTATTTTGAATTTATCTGGCATGCTCTGCTTTGACCTTCACCACACTTCTTTCCCAAATCTGATCTTCCTGTTGATGACTGGGTCTATTTTCACTTGACTTCCTATAAGGTCATAACCCCAGTGCGGTTTTGCTCTCAGAAAGCAAAAATCCCCACTCTGGGGTTTCAAGGGAGGTGTCGTTGCCATTGCAGACTTCTGAGCCAGATTCACCTCCTCTGGGCACAGGGATTGCTCACAGCAGGGTCATCGCCTTTGAAATGACAGAAAGCTTCGTTGTAGTGCTGCTCTCTCCATACTCAGAGCTTGCGGCCGTCTATGAAGGCTCGCACAGACTGTCCTTGTTGTGTATTTGCTGCCTCTCCTCAAAGCAGACCCCAAGCCCTTCTCCCCTGCTTGTGCATTAAACTCTGCCAGAGTTGCATCAGAGGTGCTTCCAGTGCTCTCTTCTTTGATGCCTAATGCATTGTTTTTCTCTTCTAAAACACCACATCCCATATCACCTGTCCATGGTATTCAATAAAAGTCAAACTACCGACTGCATTTTCTCTTCACCAGAGAGCATAGCTTGGCTGGACTGAACCATGCCTGAATTAGGCTCCACTGACTATAAGCAGACCTGAGGCAAACCAGCTTTCTAAAGCGGACATTCAAATTATGCAGTAAGACTGCTGCCTGCACCATCACTCTAATGAAAGCCCATTGCCTGCCCAATGCTTATCCCAAATTTGCCGTTTGGCTTTGTCACGAAGGTCACTGAAAGGAGATGGGAATTGCAGCTCACCTTGATGTAGGAAAGTGTAGAATTTGGTCGTGCTCAGGTCAGAAATTTACTTTAACTGCTTGTAAACCAAGATCAGGGTGCTGCTAACAACATGTTGGGATAAAAGTGGTATTGTGGCCTGAAGGATGGAAGGAGCTAGTCTGTATTAAACCACTAATTTTGGCGAAAGACTTGCACTTAACCTAACAGGTAGTTTAGCAAGGGACTGCAAACACACTGGGACATTTATAAAATCCTTTGAGACGTGTTTTGCACACTGAGGCAATAAAGCTAATTCAATATGTA
Source organism: Apaloderma vittatum (assembly GCF_000703405.1). Lineage (NCBI taxonomy): Eukaryota > Metazoa > Chordata > Aves > Trogoniformes > Trogonidae > Apaloderma > Apaloderma vittatum. Next base: position 25,442 of record NW_009725010.1, read on the forward strand.
ATTTTATGAAGAGATTCTTTCTCCAGGTCTTAAAATGGCAGTCCATCTTCCATTGGCAAATGAATTTTTTTATCTCAACATCAATTGCTCCCACCATCAGGTTTCAAAGAGGGACGTTCAGTTATCTAAATGCTGAAGCTTGTTTGGGCATGTGCTCAAAAACTCCGACAGCATCATGTTCGCTATATGCTGGACTGCTCTGAAGGATGCCTGTCATCTAAAACATTACATCCTTTAGAGCTACATTTTACCTATATTTTATTTGGTCTTTACTTGCAGAAGTTTCTTTGCCCTCCTAGTGGGCTCCAAAGGAAATCTGTGGCAGGACTGAGGGAAATTAAAACTGACTCCAAAAGGGGAGGGTTATTTTTGTTAATAAAATCAGTAATTGCCAGTGTCAGGAAGCTACGAATACCAGGAAGGACAGTTGCTTCACATCAAGTAGAAACGCTGTGTTTATTTAGACAGCACATCTCAATCCATGTTCTGGGCAGTGGTCATGAGTGATGCCAGGGCACTCGGGGGACATTACCTGAGAGCACTCAGGACACATCTGGGCTGGCCCAGAAAAGATAGAGTATCACCACAACAAGGGAGGCAAGTGTTCCTCCTCTTCACTTTTAGCTGAAGATAAAGGAACAGCAGCACATTGCAGCACCAAAACGTGCACTAATATGAGCTCTAGAAACACACGTAGACACCTTACAGCACAAAAATAACCTAGTTTAGATCTATTGCAAGGTTGACAAGGAAGTTCCTCAGGTCAATAAAGCAACATTCTCTGCAAACCTCGACCTAAAAATGAGCCGTAGAGGCTTTCCAACCTCAGATGATTGAGTTCCCTCGTCCTGATGATTTACACTTGCTTTCCACTTTGCCCTCTGTGATTCAGAAAAGCTGCCGTGACGCTATCTCTGCTCACAATCTGTAGCCCATGTGGAAAGAGGAGCTATCTGAAATGTCCCCAGGGAAAACATACTGGCTCACATTTCACTGGGCTTTACTAATTTTCGAAGAGGCCCTGTACCCTTTGGGTACTTCTCTGCAACGACATATTCTCTCAATCAGCAGCTAAAAGGAAGACATGGGTAGCTTCCTCCGATGATGGAGGACATAAGCCTGGGGTTTCACTCATACAGTGCAATATTTCTTTATTAAGGGTACCCTGAAATCCCTGTCCCAGCGAGATAACTGTTGCCAAGTTAAGTCATCACTGACAGGGAATTTTCATCCTTTCACTTTATTCTTTGTTTTAGACACAGTTTTTTCACTACTGGCAACAAACGTGCATATTATCTAAAGAAATGAGAGGAAGAAAAGGTAGAAGTGTATTTTGGTGGTTGAATACAAAATATGGAGTTAAGAGCTGAAATCATCTTCTTGGGAGTTATTTGCTTGGGAGTTACTTGACAAGTGAAAAACTATCTTAGATGAATTACGGACTTGGTCCAGTGTAGATTAACTTTACCATATTCATACGAATAGTCTAATTGCTTCTGTAGTTCTCAACACCTAAATCTCTGCCATAGAATCATAGACTGGCCTAGGCTGGAAGGGACCTTAGAGATGATTTAATCCAACCTCCCTGTCATGGGCAGGGACGCCTCTCAACTAGATCAGGCAACACATGGGGACCGAATGGGGATTGAACCCACGACCTTGGCGTTATCAGCACCACACTCTGACTGAGCTAACTGGCCCCCCATATCATACCACAACGCAAAAAACCTGAATGATAAAAGATCTTAGGAGCATGGTGACGCACCCTTTTGCCATCACTTTCCAAGATAAAAAATATTAACACATGTGAAGTAATATGAGTTTAAGCACAGTAACATACAGCAGGCAGAAGACAACTAGGTTACCAGCTAGAAAGTGAGAATTTGCAGCAGCAAAATAACGACTTCTTTCTTGTGACCCTGTCTTCCAACGTCTGCTGTGAACAGAACTATTGATTCAAGAGAGGATGTTTTGCTCGGAGGATTGAATTCCGACTCCCTGTAAGCAGGCAGCTCTACTCCAAGCACGCTGCCCAGCAGCACGCTCGAGCCAAGTAGACACGACCTTGTAATTCACAGTCTCCCTATTTTCATAGAATCATAGAATCATAGAA
>NW_009725011.1:0-9313 GCF_000703405.1 Apaloderma vittatum
GGCGAGATTAAGGACTCAGGAGTTTGTAGAGCAGCAGCGCTTCTGCTCTCTAAATGAACCAAAGGAATCTGGCGGTAGCTTCAGACATGTGCACAGAATAAAATTTCCAGGTTTATTTTTTGTCTCGGTCTCCCGCAGTGCGCTGGTCGCTAACGCAGAGTTCTTACTTTGTAGCACTCATGTTTGTAAGAAGAAAAATCAATTGGGTTTGTGTTGGATCTGAGTAAATTTAACCTTGTGGAAAACAATTTTCCTGCCGGGTGATGCTTGCGTCCCAAAACTTACTCACAGGGATTTAACACGTCTCCCATTACGCCATGTGAATGAGAAACAAGACATGTTGGGTTGATCCCCTTTAATGACTTATCTTTATTTTTATCTTTTCTGTGTCTGCACATGGTGTTCCTGGCCTGGCTCTGACATACTTCATGCGGGAGTACAAGTACTGGCAGTGTCTAAGTGGTTCGCTGCTCTGTGATGACATTTATTAGCAGGTGGCAAAACACAAACCCAGGGTAGAAAATGTGTTCCTTGCAGAAATCGCATGTTCCATCTCATCCGAGCAGCCCGACACTTTCCTTGGGTCGAAGAGGAGGAAGAGGAGTGGCGAGGGGACATCTCCTTTTGCATGAGCAGAATTACAGCGTGGAGCTAAATGGAATCCAAAGTTTGAGCTAGGAAAAATAAAGATCCACTTAAAAGAAGTTTGGTTTGGGGAAGAGTTTTAATAGGCAATAAAGAAACATCCACGTGTTTTGCTGGAGATCTCAACAGGTGGGAGCACGTGACTCCCCTGTGGCGTGTTGGCGTGAGTTTAGGGTAAGAATAAAAACAGGGATTTGCCAAAAAACACCATTTTCCCCCAAGCACGGGACGTGATGGCCTCATTGGCTACGGTCTTTTCTCTTAGTAGATATGCTGAGAGGCTGTGGTGAATTTAAAATAATTGTAGTATAGTTATTCATCTGCGTACATTACATTTGGAATCAGAGGTCGCTTTCATTTTTTTTAGTGGTTTTTTTTTTTTTTTTTTTTACAAGTGGAAAACATTGTAAGCGAACCCGTAATTTTGAGTACGCCAATTCCAAGACGTCTGCAGCTACTGAGTGGTTTTCCTGGAACAACAGCCTCTCTCCAGAGAAACGTCAAATGCATTTAATCAGCCACATTTAGAGCTCTGCAACATCTGCAAATGAATTATTAACGATCTCAAATGTCTTCAAATGGTCCAAAAGTCAGGAATAACGCGGCTCTTCAGCTAATCAGCTCTGATTCAGGGCTTCTCCTTGCCGCTCGACGCTCTGGAGGCTCCGCACCTGCCTGCTGCCGCCGCTGCGATCTGGAGCTCCTCGCAGCTCGGAGGAACCTTCCGAAGGCTCTTGGGGAGCTGAACAAACGCAAAGCACAGCTGGCATCCAGCTGTGTCGGTGCAGATTTATGCTTCACGTAGTCAACAGCTACCGATCGGTGCTGTGCATCGTGGCGGGAGCTGACAGGGAGGGGGGAACTCCAGGACCTCCGTTCCTGCCACGCGTGACTCTTGTCCACAGAAGTTCTCCCCGATGTTACGTTTGTCCTGAAATAATGGAACGTCGGTCTGAAAAAAAATCATAGCAGGCTGTGCCTGCGAAACACGGTGTCTCGTGAAGCGCTTTGAGAAACACTCATGACGCTCACATCGCACGCGACTCAAAGCCCTCGCGCTGCAATGTGGCAACACCCTTTTAGAACAAAATCATTGCAGCAACCCGGCTTCTCCAATGGAGGTAATGTGGTTGCACTAATTTTCAAACCAACAGACGTTCTCATTTAAGAGCCTCGGCCAACAAAATAAGGGAGCCATCATGATGCAAAGCTAAAAAAAAAAAATACACCAAAACCAAAAGAGGTATTAACTCCTATGGGCACCAGCACAAGGAATGCTGGTGTATGCACACAGCACTCCCGCAGGTCTTGAGGAGGGTTCAACAGCTCAGTATAGTCAGGCCAAAGGCAGAATTTCTGCTTATCGGGGAGGACCCTTAGTAGGGGGACACTCACTGTAGGTTTAAAGAGGAGGATGTGAGCAGAGAGCCACTGACAAGCAGGGAGTACATGCCAGCTGCATCTGGGCTGCTGTCAAAGTGTGGCATGAAAGAGAAATTAGAAAAAAAAAATAATCTGCTCCTTGATGTTGCCTGAGTAAAAGTTGCCAACTTTATTTTGTATATAATTATGCTAATGAGCTTGATAGCATATCTGTTGGGGACTGTGCATTGTTATTCACACGACTGTCCCCCTACAGAAGTCTATGAAGAGGGTGCTGCCTATTTTGTAGTTATTCATTTCAAAATAGAGCTGGAGATGGGTTTATTAGAAACGAAGTCCTGCACCGAGAGCTCAGCTTGCTGCTTTCTGTGGCTAGAAGAGGAGAGGCTGTTGCTGTCACCTTTTAGCCCCAATCAGCTTAAAGTTTCCACGTAGTTCTGTTACATAGAGCAGTTCTGCTATTGCAAGCTCAGAGCCCAGGGTCAGCTCGGGAGCATGGGGAGCCCAGGGGAAGGGAGTGGGAGGAGGGGAGTGAAAATTAATAATAATTTAAAAAAAAGACAAAAAAACCCTGCCCAAAACCTTAAAACTACCACCTGTCACGCCTGCCCGTGTCTCATCTGTGTGGCATCTCTTCTGGGTCATCCACACACCTCGAGAATTAGATGTATTATTGCTTGGTAAGGGCTGAAATAGGGCTCTGTGAACCTCTGTCCCTTCACTGGAAACATTCTTCTGATAAGCATGAGATCAGCTACAGAGGGAATAACAACAGCCTGCTATGTTAACACACCTGCTGTAAGCATAACGGCTTTGACAAAGTCAATCTTTTACACTCACAAAAAGAAAACACAAAACCCCCCCCCCGAAACACACCTTTAACTCATAAACCCGACTGCCTGATGGATTTGTTTTCCACTTGAAGAGCATATCGACAGCAGCCTGAGCTACAAGTTGGTGCTTCGAAGCATTTCTCATCTTTGCTTCCTCGGCACTGCTGGGAGGTGGGTTGGCTGCCTCTGGCTGCCATGGCAACCGGGTGCTCAGCCCCGCATCCCGGGGGCCAGGGGATGCTCTCGCAGACAGACACACAGACACAGACACAGACACAGACACAGACACACACATCTCCCCTCCCAATCCCTAGAAGCAAACATAAAATTGTTAAACTCATTCACTGAAATGAACAAACATTCATTTAAGTCTTTGTATTCTTATTTTTTTTATTACTCTTCCCCAGTTTTATGTGTTAAAGTGTTAAATGTTGTGATCGAAGCAAAATTTTCTGGACAAGGGGGACTGCCGGAGCGGTTAGGAATCAAGGCTATAAAACCTTACTTTTGAATAAAACACTATGATTTCAAGTTTCCAGTGTCATGAGCAAGTGCATCCTGAATGGCAGCACGTTTGTGTTTCTTTAGACTACGGAAGTGAACTTAACGCTGGGGATTTTTGGTTTTTTTTCAATTTCATGTTTCAAGTCATCTCAGTAAGAGACAATGGGAGGCTTTAGCTGTGGCCAGAAGCTCCTGTCCTTTGGCACAGCTCAGGGCGATGGGGATGTGGAAGATGAAGTCTTATTTCTGCAGCCTTTGCCTCACCAAAAAACCAAACAAAACCAACAGAACAAAAAAAAACCTCAACAAAACCCAAACATCCCCACTCACTTAGCGGAGATGAGTTGCTAAGGAATACCGCCAGAAAAGCCACTTTTAAACTATAACCCTGGGAAGACTTAAGCCCAGGCTGCTTTATTGAAGCCCATGTCTGTCTCCCAGAGTTAAGCCAGCACGTTTCCTTCTGCCAAAGAGCTGGAGCTTCTCCAGAACATCCGCTGCAGCCTTAGCACGGGCTCAGGAGGCTTTTCAACAGCTAATGCAGTGAATCACAAAGGTTCCGTGTACGAACACATGGAATGGACATTTGATGAAAGGGGAAATCATATTTTTATTAGACAAAAATATGATATTACCCACCGGGGTGAAAGTCTCTGCTTTCCTTTCCCTGGAGCTTGACAAGAGCTACAGGATCATTAATTATCGAGCCAAAGTTTGGAAAAAAAAGTTAATAAAATGCAGTTACCAGCCTGTTTTACTTCAGTAACTTCTTTGGGTCCACAGTGCTCGGAGAGCTGTTTCTGGTCGATGTCCTTACAGCCTGGGAAAGCAGAAGGATGTGCTACCAACTTATTCTACAGTAAAATAAAATGCTAGAAGAATTGTCAAAGGAAAAAAATGTACATTTCCATTTCAAATTAGTATGACTTTATCAACTGCCACAAAGAAACACACTCTATTGTCCAGAAATAATTTATTCATCAACAATAAAACACTGAATAGAAAAAGCCTTGTAAATAAAACTATATATATATAATGCTTTACTTTTTTTTTATTCGGTACTCCACAAAAAACCACTACAGACAGTAACAAAATAATCCAGTTAATCTTAAAAATTTCAACCGATAATTGTCACGCGTAGTTTATCATGTTTTATTGACAATGCAAAGGTCGTTTGTTTACATGTCATAGTTTTACTCGATTTCATTCAATTGTTTCTTAAAACACCTGAAGCAATTTGTGGTTCGCCCCATCATTTATAACATATAGAAGGATATCAATAAACAATATAACAGCTCTGAGAAAGATATGCAGACTGTTCACTGGTAAGTAGCCTACCAGAGGTCGTGTAGTGGGAGAGCGGGAAGAAATCACAACTGAACCGGGAGAGAAGTCAACACATTGAAGAGAAATAATATTTAGGGAGCGATTACATGTTTTCCATCGCCCGTTTGGCAATGTGATCCCTTTCGAGCTCTGACTTCTCCTGTTTTAGATACTCCAGCACCTTGGCGAGCATATCCTCGTCCAGGTACTGCCTGCTTTGCGTGTCGTCGGTGTCGCCGCCAGCCACGGAGAGCCTTTTGCTGAGCGAAGCCAACTCAGCGGCCTCCTGTGGTCCCAGCTGGCGGAGATGCTCCCTGAGCGCCTGCTCCAGCCGGTCGTCCTCCTGCAGGTCACTTCCAGAAGCTGGGACGGGCACTCGTTTCAGCTGGTTCGTGTTGATGACGTCAGGGTATTTGGCCAACACCTTGGCCAAGTAGTCGGCCAACTCTTCGTCCTGCTCATTGAGCTTCTCTGTCTCCAGCTGTCGCCTTTCCAGGTCGCTCATCCAGGCGGCTTTAGGAAACGGGCGCCCTTTCAACCTTCTGGGGATGTAAGACAGTCTCGGCAAATCGTTGTCTTGATTGAGACGATTTAGTAAGTAGGAGGGGTTCTGGCTCGCTAAACTGTCACTTCCCAGCAGACTCACGATGTCTTCAATATTGAGGTCTTCGGGCAGGTTTTCTGGAACGGCATTAAGAGATGGCTTCATGTACCCATTTTTAGAGTTTAGGTTAGTTTTAAATATATCACTCTGTCCTAGGCTGGTTTCAGCGAGCTCGTCAAGGTCTTCTGGGAATTCTACTTCTTGCTCAGCCTCCAACCTTTCGCTCGGAAGCTGCTTTTTTTCTCCAGCTTTCAACATGTCAATTAAATCCTCAGGAGGGATTTGTAAATTCCTTGAGATCTCTATCAGCTGAGCTACAGACTGCGGATCGAGTTGCTTATCCAAAAATGTGGGTGCTCTCTTTTCCTCAAGTTCTCCTCCAGTCCTTAGTTTCCTGTTCCCAGCACCGCCCATCAGCCTCTTCAGGTAATAATTCATGAGCTTTGAAACATCCTCTGACATTTGATCTTTGTGGTCTCTTCTTCCTTCATCCTCGAGGAAGCCAAATTTCCCCGACCTCTTCATTTCGTCATCAATCTCCTCCTCGTGCCTATCAACTTCCTCTTTGCTGTCTTTTATCTCTTCCTGGGTTTGACTTTCCACTTTTTCCTCAACGGGATTCCAGTCTTCCCCTCCAACCACATCTTCGTAGGCGATGTTATTCACTTTGTACACATCATCCTCATCATCGGCATAGAGTTTCTGGTCCTCTTCCAGCCTTTCCTTCTTGTGATTGCTAGTTCCTGCCATCTTCCCCAGCTCCTGGAACACAGACTCCAAGGTCGCAAGGCTTTGGGGCGTGTATTGCTCTTCCACTATTTCATTCGTGCGCTTGAAAGGATTGTCTCTTGAACTCTCTTCGTAGCGCCCAAGAGGCATTTTGAGATATTTCTGCCACCTCTCGGGCCACTTGTAAGCCTCATAGTCATCGCCTACTCCGGCTGGAAAGCTGTTATCTGCGCTCAGAGCGTAAGGTTTAGTCTCCTTTGGGCCACCTTTCGACTCCTTCTCAGCTTGCCGCAAGGCTTCCAGCATCACCTTAACCCACTGGGACTCATCTTCAGTCAACGAATCCCTCAGGTTATCCGGCAGGTGAACCTGATCTTTGCTTTCTTTCTGTTGCAGGAGGTACGGGACGCTCGGGTACGAGTTGTAATCGGGGCTGCTCTCCCCCTTGTTAGCTTGCTGGCGGAGATCTTCTATGTATTCCAAAGCTTTGATCATATCGGGGTTTGGGAGCCTTTGTAAGGTTTTCAGGACATAGTCTGGATCTTTCTGAAGCAGCTGATGCTGCTGGAAGGAAGCTGCATCGACCCGGCAGATCAGGACAAAGAAGAAGGTGAGAGCGCAGGCTGCTCCAAGCCAGGAGGTTTTAGTTTCTGCCATATTTTAAATATTTCCTTGAAAGAAAGAAGATGAAGAAGAAAAAAAGAAGAAGTTAGCATATGGAGACAGACTTAGGTGACTGAGGATCAAAATAGAGAATGTTGTTTTAAACTGGAACTCATCATGAAGAATATTATCAGTAGTACAAGGTTTTTATCAATTGTGGAAACCTAATGTAATTTGTACACAGAAGCCAGAAACTCTGGGGGAAAGCTGAGATATTTCTGAATCTTCCTTCAGTTTGCTGTAAAACACTGGTTTCCTATGCTAGAATTTCTTATCTCTGTGCTCAATGTACTTTAGCAACATCCATTTTCCAATGGGAGCACCAAAGTATAAAATATGGATCCCATATAGCTCATGAAATGCCCCTAGAGGAATCTAGATGTCATTTTGGTTATGAAAATGAAGGCTGCAAATGGTAAAAAAAAAAATCAGTATATCCATATATTTAAATGCCACTCAAAATATTAATATTAAAACTGCATAGGAAATTACTTTGTGAGAGTGTTCCACAGGGCATCTCATTTCATGCCAGGGTAACACCGTGGAACGGTGCTAGACTGCAATAAAATTAATGTAAGGAAGTGGAGAACATCACGTAAAAAAAATGACTTGTGAGTTTATTTCTGCCATTACTATCAGTGTTACTACTCCCTTTTTTTGCTACTCCATTAAAAAAAATATATATACTGTTTGTGTCACAGGTGAATTTGAGTTAAGAGGTTCAATGAGTGACCCGTTTTCCTGCAGGCAATGATCCCCTATGCAGGGGGGGACAAACTATAATTTATCCTAAAGGCACAACAGGATTTTTTTACTGAAGCCTTTAAAACCCACGTCGGAAATGAGCTCGAGTAGGTTCTGAGTGGTGATTTCATTCATCCCTTCAGTCCCTAAAATGGACTCGGGGCCCAGGATGGGCAGGAACCTGACCCTTGGCCAAAGCGAGCTCAATTGAGTTAGGATAGATCAGCAGAAGCCCGTGGCTGGTTGCCCTGCCTGGCTTACGCCAGCCAGCAATAAACTCTGGAGCAGGAGCAGGAAGAATGTGTCTCTAATGGAATTAAGAAGGTTTGGTGCTGCTGGGAAAAAAAAAACCACAACAACATTTCCGAGGAGGTGCTGAGGCCATGAGGCAGAGCAGGAGTCCCATCCGGTCCAGTTGCATTAGCAAATAAAGTACAATAATGAGAAAGAAATAATGATAAAGATAGAAACCACATTGATTAATTGATCTATTTCAGTTCCTTTGGGGGGTTTTGGGTTTGGTTTTGGTTTTTTTTGGCTTGCTATAAGCATCCTGCTGAGAGGCTGGTGATTCACAACAGCCTGGAAGAGCTATGCAAGCCACTGTTTACCCACTGCTCTAAGGAGAGAGTGAGCGTGAACATGCTCATTTCAGCTCACTTGCAGATTTTTCCGCTCAGTTGGGTATCGTGGTTTATTTTTTTTTCTGTTCCTAACATAATGTGACTTAACTAAATAATTAAAGCAGTATCACTTGAGATTGCTGCTTTGTCCCCCTAGGTATGCCTGGGCAAGCAAAAAGCTGGCAGAGCGACCGATTTCCCCAAACGTTTCTGACTGCTCAAGCCTGGATCCGTTTGGTTTCACAAAGGATTACTTCAGAGCAGCTGATCAGAAGGTCCCACCCTCCTGCTCCGAGTTTGCCCTGAGACAAAGCCAGCGCAGCGCTTCGTTCTCCCTCACAGAGCCCTCTACATAAACATGTAAACCCTTGGCGAGGGGGAAGGGGGAAAAAAATAATAAAAAGGCACTTTGCTATTCGTTGCAGCAAATAAATGAAATTAAGACTACTTTTTTTTCCAGCAGAGAGAGCGATTATTCAGAGAGTTAGCTTGATTAGCGCAGGAGAAGCTGCCCTTTGCGAGGGCTGGGGAAGGGAGAGCTGGTCCAGCGTTATCTGCTGGGCACCTCCCACCTTCAGAATCCAGGACCCGAATCTCCTTAAATTCAAAGTTCAGGTCAGCGTCCCCCAGGGGTGCCACTCTCACAGATATCGCCTTTGCCGGAGCGACATCACCTCTCAAACGCACATTTATTTTTTTTGGGGGGGTGGATTTGTGCCTAGATTGGTTTTTTCCTTTCAGGTTTCTCAGCGGGTGATGCTTGACTGCCTTGGCAAATGGATTCGGGGGAGGGTTGCTATTAAAAGCTCCAAGTTCAGGTCATAAAAAGCTCGTCAATAAATGCACTGCGCTATCGAGGGCGGGAGGACTCCTCCCTAGGCTTTCAGACTTTAACTCCATATTTTTTGTTAAAGAGAGGATGTTTAACACCAGCTTTAGGACCTATAGTAAAACACTCTCAAAGGACGGTGTGCTAAAATGGCTGGGTTGTGTCTCCGGCAGGAGAACGGGGAAGCCAGCTGAGCTGGCTTTTCTCCTCTAACAGCATCGAAAACAAGAGGAAAATCATCTTCTGGCCAACCAAGGAAGAGGGTCCCATTTACAAAAATCGAACTCACAACTGAACGTGTGCCAAGGCATCACAGACAGACAGAAGTGTGTCCCCCCCCCCAAAAAAAAAACACAGAAGGAAAATAATAATAAAAATAATAATAAAAAATCTCCTTTCTGGGATGTTTCCATGGCAGCAGTTATTTTCT
>NW_009725012.1:0-240 GCF_000703405.1 Apaloderma vittatum
CCGCAGACCCCGCTGCACACCAGCCGCGTGCTGAAAGAGGAGAAGGATCTGTGGGAGGACGTGAAGGTAAAAGCTCCCCCCGTTGCCCTCCGAAACGCTCAGCACCCCAGCTGGGGACCGTCCACTTCTGCCTTCTCCTTGCAAACCGGGCTTGTTCATGCAACGGGGCTGGAAAAATGGGCGGTGGGACCCGAAAAATGGGCGGTGGGACCCGAAAAACGGGCGATGGGACCCAAAAAA
>NW_009725012.1:346-1500 GCF_000703405.1 Apaloderma vittatum
ACCCGAAAAATGGGCGATGGGACCCGAAAAATGGGCGGTGAGACCCGAAAAATGGGCGGTGAGACCCGAAAAATGGGCGGTGTCCCCCAAAAAATGGGCGGTGGGACCCGAAAAATGGGCAGTGGGACACAAAAAACTGGGAGTGGGACACAGAGCCCCTGCTCCAATTTGTTCCTCGGGGGGCTCAGAGGGGTGTCCAGGGTGTGCGCGAGGTTTTGCTGACGTGCTGCTCGTGCCTCCGGCCCGCAGGAGGAGATGACGAGCGCGCTGGCCACCATGCGAGTGGACTACGAGCAGATCAAGATCAAGAAGATTGAAGATTCTTCGAACCCTTTGCTGATGAAGAGGCGGAAGAAAGCGAACCCCGCCGAGCCCACCGCGCTCCCCCACTGAGGGTGCTCCGTGCCCGCCAGCCCTTGAGAAAGCAATAACTATATATATATATTTTTTAAGAAAAAAAAAGACAAAAAGAGACAGACTGTTATATCGAGCGCATGGAATTCAGACATTTATACCAGACTAGTTATTTTTAGCTACTCACCTGTGTTTCTGACCTTTCCGGAGCAGGCGGTAAGATCCCCCCGTCAGATCCACGCGCTGCTCCGGGGGCCTTTGTCCTGTAGGTCAACGCCGCCAGTAATTGGATTTGTTTTTCTCTTTTGTGAAGCAGGGGTGTATTTTTTTTTTTTTTCTTTTTTTCCTTCCTTCCAAAGACACGGAAATTCCTGTGGTGACCTTTTTAGGGTATATGACCTATAAATATTTTTTAAAAACTACTGTAGAGCTGAAACGCAGACAGCGTGTCCCCTGCTAGAGGTGGGCTTCAAGCTGGGAGGGGGTTCGAGGGGGTCGGGGAAGGAGAGCTGCCTCCTCCCCCGTCCTGCTGTGCGTGGCAGGGCCGGCGTGCGGGGGGGCCCCGTGGCCACTGTGGTTCTTCACTGGCTGGGAAACGCGCGGTTTGTCAGACACGCATAAAAGTCCCCCCCCAAACCCCTCGGTGCCCTGGAAGCCTTGGCTCTGCCCATGAACGCCGTCTGCGTCGCTGTCTGTCTGTGCGTGGGGTGTGTGTCGTGCCCGTGGGGCAGCTCGTGGCTCTCCCCCCCTTGTCCCCGGGGCTGCCGCGCTCTGCGCCTGTGCCTGGAATCCAGTTCTGA
>NW_009725013.1:0-454 GCF_000703405.1 Apaloderma vittatum
GCCTTCCAGTTGGGCCCGGGGCAGCCTCGCTGGGCCAACTACATCAAGGGTGTCATCCAGCACTACCGGGGTAAGGCCCAGGCTGACGGGTGGGTTAGAGCCCTCCTCAAGTGGGGCCGGTGCTCGGTGCCTGCCTTTTGGTGTTCTCCAGGGGCTCTTCAGGTGCTGCTGCCAGGACCAGGCACCAGCAGAGGTGCTTTCAGCTCCAAAGACCCTGTGCTTGGTGGGGGGATGCCTGGGTCACACTCTGCCGTGGGTCACCTTGTGTAGACAGGGATTCCTCGCCGTCTGTTGCGCATGAGCTGTGGGGCAGGACAGCCCCCAGCTCTGCTGGGGCTCTTGGCCCTCGTGGTCCTTTTTCTTCCTGCAGGTGGGCTGGTGCCAGGCTTCAGTGCGGTGGTTGCCAGTGACATCCCCATCGGCGGGGGGGGGGGTGGCCTGCGGGGGCCCGTGG
>NW_009725013.1:495-1573 GCF_000703405.1 Apaloderma vittatum
GTCCCCTGGAGCCTCTGTTCCGGGGTGGGAGCTGGGATGAGGGTGATGCCCCCTGCAGCCCTTGGGGAAATGCCTCTGTGGGGCAAGTCACAAGCCCCCGACACAGCCGGAGCTGTGGGGCTCCTCCGGCTCACCCAGACTGACCTGCCCATGCCTCTAAAGCCCATGGACCAAGCCTGGGGCTGGCTGGAGCCATGAGAAGTTCCCTTGGGAGCATCTTCTCCTCATGCTCATGTCCCACAAAACAGAGATATCTGAGACACTGACGTCAAATCATTGCATCCAGCTTGATCTGGGGACCCACGCTGGCACAGCTGCCATGCATTGGTGCAGGAGCAGGCACCTGCAGCTGATGCTTCAGTAAAACGCCGTTCCATGGGAGAGCAACCCTTTACCTTCGTGTTTGCTTCCCCTGCTCCAGGGCAAGGGGCAAAGGTCCCAGAGCCGCTAACCTGCATCTCTGTCTCTCTGCTCTGGAACAGATGATGGTGATTTGGTAGCCAAGGCGCTGGCGTGCCAGAAAGCAGAGCACACGTTTGCCAGCATGCCCTGCGGGATCATGGACCAGTTCATATCTGTGATGGGCGAGGAAGGCCACGCGCTGCTCATTGACTGCAGGTCAGGGCTGAGCACAGAGCTCGCTGGGCCGTGCTCACCTCCTCAGGCAGGTGGGGACGAGCTGGTCCCATGGCTGTGAAATAAATGCAGGAGTGCAGGGAGGGTTTAACCCCTGGAGCCGGACCAATATCGCATTGTGGGCTCGGGCTCCCTGTGTTTAATTGCTGTATCTTAATTCCTCCTTCTGCATCCTTTGTGCTACTCACCTGGGCTGTCCTTCCCACAAAATTATTAGGGTCTATTATGGAACAAGTGGTTGGGAGGGAGTGAAATGGTCAAGCAAAATCCTAAACCACTTGGACTTTGTATCTGCGAAGGCAGGAGCTTCCCAGCACCTGGCCTCACCCAGATGGCCAAGTGCTGGAGGCGACAGGGAGGGCGGACGCATGGCCCGCACTGAACTCTCACTGCAGGTCCCTGGAGACTGTCCTCATCCCGCTGGCTGATGCCCGCCTGGCCG
>NW_009725013.1:1626-1942 GCF_000703405.1 Apaloderma vittatum
GCGAGGAGGCGGCGGCAGCACTCGGCAAGGCCACCCTGCGAGATGCCACCATGGCCGAGCTGGAAGGTGGGGACAAACCCTTCCTCAGTTCTGGCTGCTCCTTAGGGCAGCAGGAGCTTGGTGCCCCGTGGCAGGGACTGAGACTGTGGAGCAGCACGTGGGGTGGGTGCATGCACTGGGATGGGGGCATGTGGCAAGGAGAGAAGCTCTGGCACGGGGGTGGTTGCCAGAGAAGGCTGTGCAGCATCCCGTGGTCGAGATTGGCCTTGCTGCAGGGCCATGCATATGTCTCCACAGTGGCCAGGAGCCAGCTGGG
>NW_009725013.1:1981-2712 GCF_000703405.1 Apaloderma vittatum
CCAGCTGGGGGAGGAAGTGTACCGGCGAGCCAGGCACGTCATTAGCGAGATAGCACGGACGGCGCAGGCAGCGCAAGTGCTGCGGGACAGGGACTACCAGATGTTCGGGAGGCTGATGGTGGAGAGTCACAACTCCCTCAGGTGAGGATGTACCAACCCCAGGGCAGGGCAGGCTGTGCTTCGAGCACTGGTGTTGGGTTCCTGTGGGGTTCCCTTGCCTGGGAGTGCAGCCCTGGGGGAGCCAGGACTGTGTCCTGCCTGGGGGTCTCTCACAGTCAGTCTGCTGGGGAAGTTTAAGAAAAGCTGGGAAGCAGGATGGGACTGACCATGGGTCTCGTCTCTCCAGGGATGACTACGAAGTGAGCTGCCCAGAGCTGGATGAGCTGGTAGCAGCAGCCATGGAGGTTGATGGGCAGGATGACAGGGGGAGGCTTTGGAGGCTGCACGGTGACGCTGCTGGAGGCCAGAGCTGCAGAGAGAGCCCAGCATCACATCCAGGTATGCGGCAGAAAAGTGCCAGGAGATTGACTTGAAGGTCCCAGGGAAACGCTTGGAGCATGGCCCAGGGATGCCGTTGAAGCTGCAGGGATAGCCCCAAGTCTGTTGATGCTACTGGGCTTTTGCAGGTAGAACCAGCCCTTGCTGGTTGCTGAGCACTGCCCAAGGACCTTACTGCATCGAGAAAGTGAGGAAAAAGGTGCTGGGGGAGCTTCAGGAAGGCTAAATCTATG
>NW_009725013.1:2743-5561 GCF_000703405.1 Apaloderma vittatum
GGGAAAAATAATACAAGCTAAGCTTAAGCAATGCTGAGCTTAACACTGACATTTACATCCCAATCTTAGTGCTATCATCAGTGTTCTCTAAATCAGCAGCTCAGTGTGCTCTGGTAGCTGAAAACACCATCAAAAGATGGGTGTCAGGAAATGGAGGCCCTGAATGAGGCAGAACCTCATTTTGCTGCTATATGAGGTCATGATGCACCCTGGAAATAGTGGGAGGGGGATAAAGAAGGGGCAGAGAAAGGTGACTGAAATAAGGAGAAACTGAAAGGGCAGTGCGTCTGCTGTCTGATGATAAGCTGGGAGAGAGGGAATGCCACCAGGAATTGCAGAACAGCAAAGGGGGTAAATAGGGTGAGCGTGGAACTGACCCTCAAATTGTCCAAAATAAAAACTGGATAAGAGAAGAACAGGGACAAGGAAGCCCTGTGCAGAACCAGTGGCGCATTTGCCGTCACCGGCAGCCGTGGAGGTTAGCTGTGTCAGCAGGGTCAAAAAGGAGAAGGTCCCAGGGAACAGTCCATAAGGGGCCGCTGAAGGGTCATCTTGGGGATGTGTTGATAGCCTCCCTACTCTGGGCTGTGGATAGAGCAAGGGTCCCCAGGACAGTGTGCTGTCCCCAAAAAGCATCTCACATGGCCACTGTCAGAGCAGGGGCTGGGCCAGATGCTGGAAGGGTCTTTCTCCACTGGGTCTGGCATCCCGCAGCGCTTACCACTTAGAATCATAGAACAGTTCTGGTTGGAAGAGACCTTCTTCAAGGTCATCGAGTCCAACCTTTGTCCTAGCCCTATCAACACCACTAAACCGTGTCTTGTCTCCTAGGAGAAATACAGTGGCACAGCCACCTTCTACCTCACCAAACCCTCCGGAGGGGCAAAGGTGCTGCCCCTGTAGAGGAGCAACTGCCTCGCCTGGGCTGGGATCACCTCCCTCCATGGCTTCACAAGGGAATCAGTTTGTCCACCTACATCGTTTGTCTAATAAATGCAAAACGTTTGCACAGTCATTCTGCACCCCCGTGAGCCAAAGGTCACTGCGGACCTTTCCTCTGAGGAGGCTGGTTTAGCTCCACACTGGTCTCATGAGCCATTACTGGGGCTGTGGTGGTGCCTCTGGAGCTGCAGTCACAGGAGGGGATGGCGGGGAAGGAGCAGTGGGCACTGATGCTTGGCAGAAAGAAGCCCCTGCTTGGATTATCCGCTTCTGGCATGTGTCCTTCATCTGCTGCTGCAGATGGGGGTATTGGAGGAGAGTGATTTTTTTTTTGAAGAAAAGGAAGAGGCTGAGTGTAGAGAAAACATTTATTGAGTGCAGTAGGAAGCCACCTGATCAAAGACCCATTTGTCAGAGCCTAATCCACCTTGGAAAGGCTGAAACACCACCAGCCCTAAGGACCAGGTGAAAATTAAAAAGCGATGCTGTTCGAGTGCGATGCGTGGGTTAGATGCGTGGTGGGGATGACGTGATTCCCCAAAGCACTGCAGCTGACAGGCTGTGCTCTTCTCTCAGGTAACAGGATAGTCTTTGGTTAAAATGCTTGGAAGCAGGGCTCCCTTTTTAAGCAAGTTTCATGTTTTGCTCTGGACCACAAAGCACAGGGAAAGGGTCACGGGGTGCTTGTGCAGGAGGAGAGGAAACCCCGCAGCTGCAAAGGTGAGATGGGAAGCGAGAGGCAGGTTGACACCACTGGTACTTGCTCAGGAAAAATAAATGCTTCTTGAGGGCACAGCAAAACCAGAGGGTTGGTGAAGCATCTTTTGACCCAAGTTTAAAACTGACCTACCTCCAGCTGCTGTCCTGGAAACTCCTGTGGACTTTGCTCACCCACGTGCACCTTTGGCTCAAAATGTACAAGCCCTCCCACTCAAATTAACAGCCTGGAAAGAGGAGGGAGCTCCTGGCAGTGTCAGTTCTGGAAAGTTGTCTTCTGAGTCCCCTCCAAAAAAGAATGAAAAAGCGAAGGTCCAGTGTCAGATCAAATCAGCCAGGTGATACTGCTGGGGAGACCAGGCAGCTGCTGTTTTGGTTGGAAGCTCTAACCCACAACGGTGGCAGCTGCCGTTTGGGGCAGGATCCTTGCTTTCAGCAGCCTCCTCACCTGCTCCCGTGCAGCTGGAACACACCAGGTCAACGCTCTGTTCGGCAAGAGAGGGAGCCCAATTGTTCTTCTTGGCAGAGAGCAGCAAGATGCCAGGCATCGTGCCCCGCACCAGGAGACAAGGCCCAGCACAGTCTGGTCTCAGCCCTGCACCCAGCAACGTGTGAGGGCAGCTAAAGCTGAGAAAGGCTGAGACTTGCTTGGAATGATGAGACAGAGCCTGCTCTTCCTCGGCTCACTTTTCCCTTGTGTGTACTGGGGGGTCACACGTCCCTTTATGGACATTGCTGTTGGGCAAAAGCGCTTTTAAAAGATGCCCAGCATCTTCTCCCCCCGTCAAATCTCACGCTCTTGACATCAGCCAGGTAAGAAATCCAAGGCACTGTTCCCACCTCCAGAGTCCCCATCCCTCGCCTCTGGGCACCTCCCAGCCCTTCTGCTGCGGCTGGAGGATGCTGTCCAGCGAGGGGCTCCGGCCGCTTGCAGCCTTCTGCTCGAGTCTCCAGTACTGAAGGGTGTAAGGCCCAAGGCAGAGCCCACCAGCTCATCAACAGGCTTTCCACAGGCTTCAGTGGCCTTTGGATTGAGCCCTTAACTCATTTCTTCCAGTTATTCATGTTTCTCAGCAGGCACAGTCCTGATGTAGCCTCCACATTCAGCATAGATCTCATCCACTTCAATTTTTTTTAAAAAATAATAAAATACATTTAT
>NW_009725014.1:0-576 GCF_000703405.1 Apaloderma vittatum
GGCATGGTGTGCATGGCAGCGGTGGCATTGCCACCCCAGAGATGCCGCCGGGCATCTGAAAGCCCTGGGGAACCATTCCCGCCCTGGCCGCGCTCCCAAATAGCACAGCCGCAGTGTGAGGCCGGTTCTCTGCACGAGCTGCCTGAGCTGGTGAGGTACCTGGGGTCTCACTCTTTGCCCACCAAGATCTCCATCTTTGCAGCATCTCCTGTCTCCTCCTCATAGAGAGAGCTGGGGATGAGAAGGACCCTCACGGTCCCAGGGTGCTGCCAGCACCATGAGGAGCTCTGCCCAGAGGTGAACCAGCATCACCTGCATGTCCCTGTCCTGGCTGTCCTGAGGCTGGTGGCGGTGGACCCTAGCAGCTTCCTGCAGCTGAGCTAACCCTTCTCCTGAGCTACCCCGTCACCTCTTGCTCAACCACCCAGATAAAGCAGTTTCCTCCTGATAGTTGCTGAGACCTGCAGGATGGAGGAGACTCTCCTAGGGTCATACCCCCTCTGCCAGTGCCATGAGGCTGTTGAGGGTGCTGGTCCCCACACCTCCCAACAGCAGGAGCTGGCCCGGGTCCGGCTG
>NW_009725014.1:653-2195 GCF_000703405.1 Apaloderma vittatum
GGGCATGCTGGGGAAGGGCGGGAGACACACGGCAGTGTGTGCTTCCCATGGAGGTGGAGAGCATCTTGGGCTTCCCCAAAACAAGACTATGCTCTGTCAGTGCCAGGAGTGGGTTTCCTCTGCTCGGTACAAGCCCATGGCCATTGGTGCCATGCCCAGGGTCACCGGTGAGTGTGTGCGTGGGCTGTGGCGCTGCGGGTATCCCGGAGGGTGAACACGCTGGGAGCTCTCCCTGTGCTGCCCTCCTGGACTCAGGAGCTGGGGGTCCTGGTTCCAGGGCAGCTGAGAACTCAAAATCCCCCCCTTAGGGACCATCCATTGGCGGGGGTTCAAAAAAACCCATCCTCAGGGTATCTCTCAGATCTGCTCTTACTTTCCCAGCTGCTTCTCCTCTGATGGCTCCTTGAGTCCCTGGGAGCTGAGGGCGCCCCGTGTCCACTCCCTGTGCTTCAGGAGAAGGGCTCCGTGGCTGGCGCAAGCTTGGTGTGCTCCAGAGTTCATAACGGTAGCCTGCCCGCCTGGGCACCCGGGGCACCCATGGACAAGACAGACAAGCCCAGTCCCTCTGCCAAGAAGCACGTGCGTCTTCAGGAGAGGTGAGCACGGCCGGGCTGCTCGTCTCAGCCCAGACTGAGGGTACCCACAGCACTGCTGATCCCCAGGGCCTGGGCTCCCCAAAATCTCCTTCCTCTAGCCCAGCCCTGCCAGCCCACTGCCCACTGACTTGTGCAGATGCCAGGTGTGAGCACAGAAGCACCCCTGACGCCCCCAGCCCAGCCCGGGCCAAATCTAGACACCAGCCTTTGGGGGCTTTCCAGCAGACAGGCAAAATGATCAGCCAGTTCCTTGTTCCTCAATCCCACTGTCTTCTGGGGTCTCTGTCTGGCCACTTTCTTCATCCTCTGTTATTCTCAGCCTGACTTTTGGTCAGCGTGGGGTGGTTTTAACTATGATGTGGTGGAATGGGCTGTCCTCCTGTCCCTGGTTGGCAGAGGGTCAGCCAGGAACCCCTTTGCCTTGCAGGAGAGGCTCCAACGTGTCGCTGATGCTGGACATGAGCTCGCTGGGGAGCGTGGAGCCCATCCAGCCCGTCTGCACACCACGGGACATCACTCTGAAGTTCCTGAGGACGTCCAGCCACGTCCTGAAGAGAGAGGAGCTCCAGGAACACGCCCAGAGCCTGACACAGCTCCAGGAGGAGTTTTCGGTGCGATGCTCCCCTCCTCTCTCCCTCCTCATGCAAGGGCTGTCAGGGGCTGGCAGTGGGGGGACTGGCAGGGGTGGACATCTCTGAGGGAGGCTCCGGTGACACAGCACCAGTGGCAGTGACGGTGACATGAAGCAGAGGTGTGGAGTGCCCTGGGAATCCCCTGGCTGCCTGCTGACCCATCTGTGTCCCCTGGAAAGGCTGTCCTGCCCTCCCACGCTGAGTTTTTCCCCCAAGGTGGCCTCTCGGAAAGGTGTCCCACCAGATCTGGGGTAAGGACAGGGATCATCCCAAGAGCTGGCATCTCTGGTGATGATGCTAGGTCCCTGGGGCAG
>NW_009725015.1:0-3314 GCF_000703405.1 Apaloderma vittatum
TCCGAGGCACCTTCGCCCGAGTTTTGTTGATGTTTTTTTTTCTCTTTCTGGGACTCTTCCTTTTGAGGGGCGGGTGGGAGTCGGTCTGAGCCTGCGGGCGATGTGTGCCTGGATAATGATGACACTATGGCTGGTGTGTCCATTGGGTCTTTTTGCCTTGGGATCTGTTTCAGGGCTGCAGTTTTTTATGCCCCTTTTTTTCTCTTCCTGGAATACGAAATTGCTTGATAGTATCTCCAGCTATTTTCCATATCTTCACGACCTCAGTTCTGATTTATTTACCTGGTAGTTTACCCCATTTTTTTTTTTCTTAGTTGAAGTGTGATAGGGTTTTTTCCTTTGTTTCTATAGTATCTCTTATCTTTTAATAGAGAAGCCTGACGTGAATGGGGAGAACGTGAGCGTAACACAGGTTTGAAAGGATGTGTGGAAATACTCAGTCCTAACACATTCTGAAAGGCAGATATCTTGAAATTGAATGGGCTTTCTAGTGGTGTTGTCGAATCTATTTTTTGTGTTTTTTTTTTCTTTTTTTCTGGGTATCATTCTTCATGTTACTTCTCCTTTGAAGGCTTCTGGCGTATGTGCTTTTTGTCTTTTTTGTTTAACACAAGGCAACATTCCTCAAACAGGAGGTACTCCAAATCTTTGGTCCTCCTGCTAGTCTTCTCTGAAACTCTTCCTCATCCTCTCTGTTTTTTCCTACCGTGTAGAAAAGTGGAGGACCTACACCTTTTTCTGCAAAGTTGAATGATATGCATTAGTTTCTTCTGTGGTGTCATCAATCATATATTTTTTTGTTGGCATCAAGAATGGAGCTGATATATCTACCTCAGTGTCTTCTCGATGCCAAAGATGTAATTTCAGACAAATATTTGTTTTAGAGTTAGACACAGTCTCTGTTGAAGCTGTGTTTTTTTTTACCTCATCTGCTCATCTTTGCTTCCTGCATAGAAAAATCGTTTGCCATTTTTCCACCTACTTAGGCTTTCAAGGTTCTTGCTAGACCTACTTAGGTTCTTGCTAGACCTAGTTAGGTCTTTCTGTGGTTCTTCTCAGCAGACCTGTGTTTTAGCTCTACTCTGTAGGATATCTCCTGTAACCTTTGCTACAGCACTCTCCATGACTTCTTGAGATCTCTTGATGAGCTGTTAAATGGCACTGTTCCCAGGAAAGATCTCTGCTGGACTGCAGTGTTAACCTTGTTATCTTGCTAGAGTGAACAAGTTTGGTTTTCCTGCCATTTGTGTGGTTAATCACAGCTCCTATTTCCTCTTCCCACTTTCTTTCATTTTGCATGGAGTGGCTTCATTTGTGTACATTTTCCTTTCTTGTAGGTAGGACAGTTTTAATTAACTTATTGCTTTTGGCTGCTGGAAGGTGCTAGTTTCCTTCTTTTCTTAGTCAGAAATCTGTCCTCCTTTCTTATTTTCCTTTGAAACAGAGATCATGCAAGGTGACCACAATTGGTACTCCAGGTTCTTCTCTGTTCACCTTACATGGCATATATTAGTTTGTGAAGTACTACAGAATTACTATGGACACGGAAAAGATAGTAGAAACATTTCATGTTGCCTCTTTCCAAGTATGATGTAAATTCCAGAAATACGTGGTACATAAAGGCAGAAGAACATGAACAAAGGCAGGTGTGAAAAATTTGCAGCTATATTCAGCAAGATGTATCGCTAGAGGACTTGTGTTTGGTGGGTAAATAATTTGTAGAAGCACCTCAGCTATGGTTCATGACTCTGACTCTGCTAATTCCATGTACCCTGCTGTGGTAGGCTTTGCATTTCCTTTCTTTTTCTTTAGCCTCCCCCTCCCTTCCTAAGTATACTTTTTAAAATAAACTGTTATCTTGGGTCTTATCTTGTGTGTACATTTTGATGATTCTGTGAATATGAACTGGGATGATACCTGGAATTCCTGACTCCCTCATAGTCACTTGTCATCACTGTGATACCCTGTCTTGTAGTCTCTTAATGTGAGGTTTACCTGTAGAGAATGCTGTGAGGCTTCGGGTTTAATTTCTGTTTCCACTTTTACAGAAGTGGATACAAAAATCCTGGCAGTACAACAGGCGTTTGAGAAGCTTTTCCAGCCCTGCTTCTCTGAAATTGTGAATGGTGATTCCTGAACTTGGCCCTGGCAATGGAAACCTGGAAATAAATCAAGACAACTGTTAGAATAGCAACAGGTGTAATTAAAGATGACCTATAGACAGACCTATCTGGATTTTTTTTAGCATTTTGGTATCTTTATTTTCTTTCGACCTCCTGTTGCATAGCTGGTGCTTCTGTGGTAGAACCAGCAACTCACTACTGTGTGAAATCCGTCTCTTCCTTGTTGCTACCTGGTCTGCATGGGAAGGTAGCAACAAGTGTCTATAGTTCTGTAGAGAAGAAGTCCTGATGTGCTTATGTCAGTGAATGAGGTGGGAGCCTGGAAGTGTGTGTCAGGTGAAGTGTACCTTGCCAGAGCAGTGGTACAATCTCTTTGTGTTGTCTTCAGTTATGTCAGGGGTGCATGACTGTACTGTATTCTGCAGTGGCTCATCTCCATCAGTAAATTGTTTTGCTGTACTGTGAGTACCGACCTGCCTAAAAAGGTAAGAAAGAACTTGTCATTCATTGTGCAGCTACAAATGGTGAATGCAAGAAATACTTTACTGAGACACATAAAGACTACCAGAGAGCTCAGGTTTCCTGAGCTATTTCACCCTTCTGAAAGGATTTGTGCTATGTGGCTTTAGACGGACATACAGAGATAGGGATTCACTGATCAATTTGAAAGTCTTTGGAATACATGCGCAATGGTGGTTTCATAGGTTGGACCTATACTTCAAAAGGCAAACCCATTCTTTTATGGACATACACAGATATTCTTTTTAAATATAATGTTCTCACTCTACTATTTAGTGTATGAAAGCCAAGGAGAGTGCATGGGATTGCCCAGTCACATCACTGCCATGAAAAAGTCAGCAGTTTCTGCTTGGTTTTAGTGTTGCTGCACTAGACACAGATAAATTACATGTAAATCTGTATCGTCTGGAGACCGGAGTACTTTCTGCAGATGGAAGATCAGGGATACAGTCTTCTTCTGCAGCGGAAACAGCTAAACTTCTCTTTGCAAAGGACGAAATAAATGAGGCAACTGAGTTATGCCTTGTCAGCAATGTGTTAGGAAGCCAAAGTCAGATCAGAAGTGGTGGAGGCTCTTCCCAGTGAAGACTGTCGTCACACGCGTGATGCCTGGATTAATATAGACGTTTAGGAAACATTTGGGTAAGTACATAAAAAAAGGAAAAAAAAAAA